>NC_132866.1:43088098-43389040 GCF_048164855.1 Canis lupus baileyi
CCTGACCTGGTGACTGTGGTTCCCATATGTACCTCACCTGGACCTCATGTCTCTGGTCCCACCTGGGCCTCACCACGGCCTGGTGTCTCTGGTACCCACCTGGGTAGCATCAGGTTATGGTTACACTGTTCACTAAGAGTGACCCAGACGGACCTATTAACTCTGGTCTTCACCTGGGCCACACCTGGACATGGTGACACTGGTTCCAACCTGGGTCTCCCCTGGACATGGTGACTCATATCCCCACCTGGTCCTCACCTGTAACTGGTGATTCTCGTTTCCACATGGACATCCTGTGGACCTGGTGGCTGCAGTGTTTCTAGCTTCTCATGTTCCTCGTGACTCTGGTCCCCACCAGGTTCTCATCGGGACATGGTATGTATGGTTGCCACCTGCATCTCACCTGCACCTGGTGATTCTGGTCTGCACCTGAGACTACCCTGGATCTAGTGACTGTTGTCCCCACCTGGGCTTCACCTGGATTTGGGGACTCCGGTCCCCATCTGGGGCTCACCTGGCCCTGTTGACCATGGTCCTCAACTGGGCAAAATTGGGATGCGGTGACTGTGTTCCACAACTGGAACTCACCTGGACCACGTGACTCCTGTTCCCCTCTGGGTCTCACCGTGCCCTAGTGACTGTGAAACCCACTTTGGCCTGACTTGACCTGCTGACCCTGGTTGGAACCTTCGCCTGACGTCGAACTGTTGACTCTGGTTCTTTCAAGGGCCTCCCCTGTACCTGGTGATCCTGGTCCCCACCGGGCATCACCTGGACGTGGTGACTCTTGTCACCACTGGGGACTCACCTGGACCTGCTTTCTGTGTTCCACACCTGGGACTCAATAGATCTGTTGACCATGGTGCCCAAGCCGGCCTCACATGGACCTGTTGCCTCTGATCCCCACCGGGGCTTCACGTGAACCTGGTGACTCTGGTCCTCACCTGGGCATCATTGGTCCTGGTGACTCTGTTCCACACCTGAGGCTCCCCTGGACATGATGACTCTGGAATCTCTCTGGCTATCAACCTGACCTGGTGACTCTGGTCCCCATATGGATGTCACCTGGACCAGGGGATTATGGTACCCCTCTGGGCCTCAACCAGATCTGGTGACTCTGGTCCTCAACTGGGCCTCACCTGGACCTAGTGAATATGCTCCATCTGGGCCTCATTTGGACCTGGTGACTCTGGTCACTACCTGGGCATCATCGGGACATGGTTCTACTGCATGACCTGCATGTTGGCCTCACCTGGACCTGGTAACTCTGGTCCATACATGGGCATCATCGGGACATGATTCCACTGCATGGCCTGGAGGTTGGCCTCACCTGGACCTGGTAACTCTCGTCCCTACCTGGGCATCATTGGGACCTGGTTCTTCTGCATGGCCTGCAGATTGGCCTCACCTGGATCTGGTGAGTGGGTTTGTCACCTGGGCCTCACCCTTGCCTAGTGACACAGGTCCCCACGTGGGCCTCACTTGGACCTGGTGAATCTGGTCCTTACCTGGTGGTCACCCGGAACTGGTAATTCTGGTCACCACATGGGAATCACCTGGGTCTGGTGAATCTGGTCCCCATCTGGGACTCACCAAGTCCTGTTGACTTTCTTCCCCACCTGGACCTGATTGCTGTGGACTCCTTCTTGGCTAACGTGGAACTGCTGACTCTGATGCTAACTGGGCCTCACCCAGATCTGGTGACTCTGGTCCTCACCTGTGGACCATTATGACCTGGATACTCTGTTCCACACCTGAGCCTCACCTGAATATGTTGACTCTGGATCCCCTCTGGGCCTCAGCCTGACATGGTGACTCTGGTCCCCATCTGGATGTCACCTGGACCAGGTGATTCTGATACCCCTCTAGTCCTCAACTTGACCTGGTGATCCTGGTTCCCACCTGGGCCTCACCTGGACCTGGTGACTCTGGTCCCACTCTGGGTTTGACCGTGGCCTAGTGACTGTGAACCCCACTTTGGCCTGACTTGGGCCTGCTGACCCTGGTTGCCACCTGCGCCTGACCTCGAACTATTGACTCTGGTCTTTCAAGGGCCTTCCCTGGACCTGGTGATCCTGGTCGGACCTGGCTCACACCTGGACGTGGTGACTCCTGTCACCAATGGGGACTCACTTGGACCTGCTTACTGTGTTCCACACCTGGGCCTCAAGTAGACCTGTTGACCATGGTCCCCAAGCCGGCCTCACATGGACCTGTTGCCTCCGATCCCCACCGGATCCTCACGTGTACCTGGTATCTCTGGTCCTCACCTGGGCCTCATCTGGACCTAGTGACTCTGGTCCCCACCTGGGCTTCACATGGATCTGGTGACTCTGGTCCCCACCTGGACTTCACATGGATCTGGTGACTCTGGACCCCACCTGGACCTCTCCTGGACCTGGTGACTCTTTTCCAACATGGACCTCACCTGGATGTGGTGACTCTGGTCCTCAGTTTGGCCTCACCTGGACCTGGTGTCTCTCGTCCCCACTTTGACCTAACTCAGAACTGCTGAATCTTGCCCCACCTAGGCCGCACCCAGACCTGGTGACTCTTGTCCCCAGCTATGCCTCAATTCGACCTGATGAATCTGGTCCTCACGTGGGACTCACCTGGTCCTGGGACTCAGCTGGATAGAGTGGCTCTGGTTCTCACAAGGGGCTCACCTGATACTGCTGAATGTGGTCTTATTCTATGCCTCACCAGGACCTAGTGATTCTGTTCCCCATCTGGGCCTGCATGGCCCTAGTGACTCTGATCTTCACCCAGGCATCATTGGGACCTGGATACTCTATTCCACACCTGGGCCCCTCTTTGACCAGGGACCTCTGGTCCCATTCTTGGCCTCAAATTAAACTGGTTACTCTGGTCCCCCCTCTGGGCCTCACCCAGTCCTGGTGACTCTGGTCACCCATTGGGCTTCAATTGGGCCTGGAGAATCTGGTCCTTATCTGTTCCGCACCTGGATCTGGTGACTGGTCGCCACCAGAGCCTCACCTGGACTTGTTGAATCCTGTTGCCTCCTGCGCCTCACCTGGACCTTGTGACTGTGGTCCAACCTGGACCTCACCTGGACGAGGTGACTGGTTCCCACAGGGACCTCACCTGGACCTGGTGAATCAGGTCCTCATATGGGCTTCATGGGACCTGGTTTCTCAGTTCCACATCGAGGGCTCATCTGGACCTAGTGATTCTCGTCCCCATCTGGGCCTCACCCGGACGTGGTGATTCTTGTCCCCACCAGGATATCACCAGAACCGGGTGACTCTGGTCCCCCTCTGGGACTCACCCGGAGCTGGGACACTGGTCCTCAGCTGATCCTCAACAGGACCTGGTGAATCTACTCCTCACTTAGGCCTCGTTTGGACCTTGTGACTCTTTTCTCACCTGACATCAATGGGACATGGTTATTCTGTTCCCCACCTGGGCCTCACCTGGACATGATAACTTTGCTCCACACTTTGGCCTCAACTGCTCCTGATGACTCTCGTCCCCCCACCGAGGCCTCAATCTGCACCTGGTGACTGTGGTCCCCACCTGGGTCTCACCTGGACCTGGTGACTCTCGTTCCCACATGAAACACACCTGGACCTGGTGACTGTTGTTTTGTTGTAGACTCACATTTACCTGGTGACACCGGTCCCCACTAGGGCCTCAACTGGATCTGGTGACTCTGGCTTGCAGGTTGGCCTCACCTGGACCTGGTGAGTGGGGTTGCCACCTGAGCTTCACCCATACCTGATGACTCAGGAACCCACGTGGTTCTCTTGGACCTGGTGAATCTGGTCCTTAGATGGTCCACTCCCCGACCCGGGGATTCTGGTCACCTCCTGGGCCTCACCTGGACCTGGTGAATCTCTACCCCATCTGGGCCTCAACCAGTCCTGGTGAGTTTGTTCCCGACCAGGACCTGATTGCTTTGGACTTTTTCTTGGCCTCACCTGGAACTGGTGACTCTTATCCTCTCTGCGCGTGACTCAGTCCTGGAGACTCTGGTCCCCATCTGGATGTCACCTGGACCAGGTGATTCTGGTTCCCCTCTAGGTTTAAACCATATCTGGTGTCTGTGTTCCTCAACTGGGCCTCGTCTGGACCTAGTGAATATGCTCCATCTGGGCCTCATTTGGACCTGGTGACTCTCTTCCCTACCTGGGCATCATCGGGACATGGTTACTGTATTCCCCACTGGGACTGACCTGATCCTGGTAACTCTGGTCCTGACTTTGGCCTCTTCTGTACCAGGTGACTCTGGCTCCACCTGGGCCTCATCTGTAACTGGTGACTCTGATCCTAAGCATGGCCTCACCTGACTTTCTGACTGTGGTTCCCATCGGGACCTCACCTGGACCTCATGTCTCTAGTCGCACCTGGGCCTCACCAGGACCTGGTGTCTCTGGTACCCACCTGGGTAGCATCAGGATATGGTTACACTCTTCACTATCAGTGACACAGCCGGACGTATTAACTCTGGTCTTCACCTGGGCCACACCTGGATGTGGTGACACTGGTTCCCACCTGGGTCTCACCTGGACATAGTGAATCGGATCCCCACCTGGGCCTCTTTTGTAACTGGTGAATCTCATTCCCACATGGACACCATGTCGACCTGGTGGCTGCAGTGTTTCTAGCTTCTCATGTACCTCGTGACTCTGGTCCCCACCAGGGCCTCACCAGGACCTGGTGAGTGTGGTTGCAACCTGCACCTCACCTGCAGCTGGTGATTCTGGTCTGCACCTGAGACTACCCTGCATCTGGTGACTGTGGTCCCCACCTGGGCTTCACCTGGATTTGGGGACTCTGGTCCCCATCTGGGCCTCAACTGGCCCTGTTGACCATGGTCCTCACTGGGCAAAATTGGGACCCAGTGACTGAGTTCCACAACTGGACCTCACTGGAACAGGTGACTCTGGTCCCGCTCTCGGTCTCACCGTGCCCTAGTGACTGTGAACCCCACTTTGGCCTGACTTGGACCTGCTGACCCTGGTTGCCACCTGCGCCTGACCTCGAACTGTTGACTCTGGTTCTCTCAAGGGCCTCCCCTGTACCTGGTGATCCTGGTCCGCAACTGGGCCCCACCTGAACGTGGTGACCCTTGTCACCCGGGGGACTCACCAGGACCTGCTTACTGTGTTCCACACCTGGGCCTCAGGTAGACTGTTGACCATGGTCCCCAAGCCGGGCTCACGTGGACCTTTTGGCTCTGATCCCCGCCAAGGGCTCACGTGTATCTGGTAACTCTGATCCTCACCTGGGTCTAATCAGGACCTAGTGACTCTGGTCCCCACCTGGGTTTCACATGGTTCTGGTGACTCTGGTCCCCACCTGGACTTCACCTGGATCTGGTGACTCTGGTCCCCACCTGGACCTCTCCTGGACCTGGTGACTCTCTTTCCAACATGGACTTCACCTGGATCTGGTGACTCTGGTCCTCAGTTTGGCCTCACCTGGACCTGGTGTCTCTCGTCCCCACTTTGACCTAACTCAGAACTGCTGAATTTTGCCCCACCTAGCCCGCACCCAGACCTGGTGACTCTTGTCCCGAACTATGCCTTAATTCGACCTGATGCATCTGGTCCTGACGTGAGGTTCACATGGACCTGGGACACAGCTGGATAGAGTGGCTCTGGTTCCCACAAGGGGCACACCTGATACTGGTGATTGTGGTCTTATTCTATGCCTCACCAGGACCTAGTGATTCTGTTCCCCATCTGAGCCTGCATGGCCATAGTGACTCTGGTCCTCACCCAGGCATCATTGGGACCTGGATACTCTATGCCACACCTGGGCCTAGTTTGACCAGGGATCTCTGGTCCCATTTTGGGCCTCAAACTAAACTGGTTACTCTGGTTCCCCTCTGGGCCTCAACCTTACCTGGTGACTCTGGTCACCCCTTGGGCTTCACTTGGGCCTCGTGAATATGGTCCTTAGCTTGTCCGCACCTGGCCCTGCTGACAGGTCACCACGTGGGCCTCACCTGGACTTGGTGAATCATGTTGCCACCAGCGCCTCACCTGGACCTTGTGACTGTGGTCCCTCCTGGACCTCACCTGGATCTGGTGGCTCTGGTTCCCATATGGGGCTCTCCTGGATCTGTTCCCTGTGGTCTCCCTCTGGCCTCACCTGGAACACAATGACTCTGATCTATATTTGGGCCTCTCCTGGACCTGTTGACTCTGGTCCTTACCTGGGCATCATTGGGACCTGGATACTCTCTTATATACCTGGGCCTCACCAGGACCTGGTGACTGTGGTCCCACCTGGGCCTCACCTGGACGGGGTGACTTTTTCCCACAGGGACATCACCTGGACATGGTGACTCAGGTCCTCATATGGGCATATTGGGACCTGGTTTCACAGTTCCACATCGGGGCCTCACCTGGACCTAGTGATTCTCGTCCCCCTCTGGGCCTCACCCTGACTTGTGACACTGGTCCCCACCTGGATATCACCAGAACCGGGTGACACACCCGTAGCTGGGGCACTGGTCCTCAGGTGGGTCTCAACAGGACCTGGTGAATCTACTCCAATCTTAGGCTTCGTCTGGACCTTGTGACTCTTTTCCCACCTGGCATCACTGGGACATGGTTACTCTGTTCCCCACCTGGGCCTCACCTGGACATGATAACTTTGCTCCACACTTTGGCCTCAACTGGTCCTGATGACTCTGGTCACCCGACCTAGGCGTCAATCTGGACCTGATTGCTGTGGACTCCTTCTTAGCCTCAACTGGAACTTCTGACTCTGATCCAGATTGAAGATCCCCAATCTGGGCCTCACCTGGCCTTGTCAACCATGGTCTTCAACTCGCAAAATTGGGACCCGGTGACTGTGTTCCACCCCTGGACCTCACTTGGACCAGGTGACTCTGGTCCCCCTCTGGGTCTCACCGTGCCCTAGTGACTGTGAACCCCACTTTGGCCTGACTTGGACCTGCTGACCCTGGTTGCCACCTGCGCCTGACCTCGAACTGTTGACTGGTTCATTCAAGGGCTTCCCCTGTACCTGGTGATCCTGGTCCCCCCCTGGGACTCACCTGGACGTGGTTACTGTGTTCCACACCTGGGCCTCAAGTAGACCTGTTGACCATGGTACCGAAGCCGGCCTCATATGAACCTGTTGCCTCTGATTCCCACCGGGGCTTCACGTGTACCTGGTAAAACTGGTCCTCACTTGGGCCTCATCTGGACCTAGTGATTCTGGTCCCCACCTTGGCTTCACCTGGATCTGGTGACTCTGGTCCTCAGTTTGGCCTCACCTGTACCTGGTGACTCAGGTCCTCATTTGGGCATTATGGGACCTTTTCTCTCAGTTCCACATCGGGGTCTCACCTGAAACTAGTGATTCTCGTCCCCCTCTGGGCCTCACGCTGACGTGGTGAGTCTTATCCCCACCTGGATATCACCAGAACCGGGTGACTCTGGTCCCCCTCTGGGACTCACACAGAGCTGGGGACACCTGTGCTCAACTGGGCCTCAACAGGACCTGGTGAATCTAGTCCTCACTTAGGCCTCATCTGTACCTTGTGACTCTTTTCCCACCTGGCTCAATGGGACATGGTTACTCTGTTCCCCTCCTAGACATCACCTGGACATGATAACTTTGCTCCACACTTTGGCCTCAACTTGTCCTGAACAATTTGTTCCCCCCACCTAGGCCTCAATCTGGACCTGGTGACTATGGTCTCCACCTGGGTCTCACCTGGACCTGGTGACTCTCGTTCCCACATGAACCACACCTGGACCTGGTGACTGTGGTTTTCTTGTAGACTCACATTTACCTGGTGACTCCGGTACCCACTAGGGCCTCACCTGGATCTGGTGACTCTGGCCTGCAAGTTGGCCTCACCTGGACTTGGTGAGTGGGGTTGCCACCTGGGCCTCACCCATACCTGGTGACTCAGTTTCACACGTGGGCCTCTTGGACCTGGTGAATCTCGTCCTTACCTGGTCCTCTCCCAGACCCGGGGACTCGGGTCACCACTTCGCCTCACCTGGACCTGGTGAATCTGGTCCCCATCTGGGCCTCACCCAGTCCTGGTGACTTTGTTCCCCACCTGGAACTGATTGCTGTGGACTCTCTCTTGGCCTCACCTGGAACTGGTGACTCTGATCCTATCTGAGCGTCACCAAGACCTGGTGACTCTGGTCCTCACCTGGGCATCATTGGTACCTGGTGACTTTGTTCCACACCTGAGCCTCACCTGGACATGATGACTCTGGAACCTCTCTGGGCCTCACCCTTACCTGGTGACTCTTGTCCCCATCTGGATGTCAACTGGACCAGGTGATTCTTGTACCCCTCTAATACTCAACCAGATCTGGTGACTCTGGACCTCAACTGGGCCTCACCTGGACCTAGTGAATATGCTCCAACTGGGCCTCATTTGGACCTGGTGACTCTGGTCACTTCCTGGGCATCATCGGGACACGGTTTCTCTATATGGCTTGCAGGTTGGCCTCACCTGGACCTGGTGAGTGAGGTTGGCACCTGGGCCTCACCCATACATGGAGACACAGGTCACCCATGGGCCCAGTATGACCTGGTGAATCTCGTCCTTACCTGGTCCTCACCCGCACCTGGTAACCCTGATCACCACCTGGGAATCACATGGACCTGGTGAATCTGGTCCCCTCTGGGCCTCACCCAGTCCTGGTGACTTTGTTCCCCTCTGGACCTGATTGCTGTGGACTCCTTCTTGGCCTCAACTGGAAGTGGTGACTCTGATCCTACCTGGGCCTCACCCAGATCTGGTGACTCTGGTCCTCACCTGTGGACCATTATGACCTGGATACTCTGTTCCACACCTGAGCCTCACCTGGACATGATGACTCTGGATCCCCTCTGGGCCTCACCCTGACATGGTGACTCTGGTCCCCATCTGGATGTCTCCTAGACCAGGTGAATCTGGTACCCCTCTAGGGCTCAAATAGACCTGGTGACACTGGTCCTCAACTGGGTGTCACCGAGACCTAGTGAATATGCTCCCCACCTGCGCCTCATCTGGACCTGGTGACGCTGGGTCTACCTGGGCATCATCGGGACATGGTTACTCTGTTTCCCACTGGGACTGACCTGATCCTGGTAACTCTGTCCTTACTTTGGCTTCTTCTGTACCAGGTGACTCTGGCTCCACCTGGGCCTCACCTGTAACTGGTGACTCTGATCCAAAGCATGGCCTCTCCTGACCTGGTGACTGCAGTTCCCATCGGGAACTCACCTGGACCTCTTGTCTCTGGTCCCACCTGGGCCTCACCAGGACCTGGTGTCTCTGGTACACACCTGGGTAGCATCAGGATATGGTTACACTGTTCACTAACAGTGACCCAGCCGGACCTATTAACTCTGGTCTTCATCTGGGCCACAGCTGGACATGGTGACACTCGTTCCCACCTGGGTCTCACCTAGAAATGGTGAGTCAGGGATCCCTGGGTGGCGCAGCGGTTTGGCGCCTGCCTTTGGCCCAGGGCGCGATCCTGGAGACCCGGGATCGAATCCCACATCAGGCTCCCGGTGCATGGAGCCTGCTTCTCCCTCTGCCTATGTCTCTGCCTCTCTCTCTCTGTGACTATCATAAATAAATAAAAATTAAAAAAAAAAAAGATTTAGAAATGGTGAGTCAGATACCCACCTGGTCCTAACCTATAACTGTTTATTCTCGTTCCCACATGGACATCATGTGGACCTGGTGGCTGCGGTGTTTCTAGTTTGTCATGTACCTCGTGACACTGGTCCCCACCAGGGCCTCACCGGGTCCTGGTGAGTGTGGTTGCCACCTGCACCTCACCTGGACCTGGTGATTCTGGTCTGCACCTGAGACTACCCAGGATCTGGTGACTGTGGTCCCCACCTGGGCTTCACCTGGATTTGGGGACTCTCGTCCCCATGTGAGGCTCACCAGGCCCTGTTGACCATGGTCTTCAACTGGGCAAAATTGGGACGCGGTGACTGTGTTCCACAACTGGACCTCACCTGGACCACGTGACTCTGGTGCCCCTCTGGGTCTCACCATTCCCTAGTGACTGTTTACCCCACTTTCCCCTGACTTAGACCTGCTGTCCCTGGTTGAAACCTGCGCCTGAACTCGAACTGTTGACTCTGGTTCTTTCAAGGGCCTCCCCTGTACCTGGTGATCCTGGTCCGAACCTGGGCCTCACCTGGACGTGGTGACTCTTGTCACCATGGGGACTCACCTGGACCTGCTTACTGTGTTCCACACCTGGGCCTCAAGTAGACCTGTTGACCATGGTCCCCAAGCCGGCATCACATGGACCTGTTGCCTCTGATCCCCACCGTGGCCTCACGTGTACCTGGTAACTCTGGTCTCCACCTGGGCCTCATCTGGACCTAGAGACTCTGGTCCCCACCTGGGCTTCACCTGGATCTGGAGACTCTGGTCCCCATCTGGACTTCACCTGGATCTGGTGACTCTGATCTCAATCTGGACCTCTCCTGGACTTGGTGTCTCTCTTGCCCACTTTGACCTAACTCAGAACTGCTGAATCTTGCCCCACCTATTACGCACCCAGACCTGGTGACTCTTGTCCCTAGCTATTCCTCAATTCGACCTGATGAATATGGTCCTCACGTGGACCTCACATTTACCTGGGACTCAGCTGGAAAGAGTGGCTCTGATTCCCACTAGGGGCTCACCTGATACTGCTGAATGTGGTCTTATTCTATGCCTCACCAGAACCTAGTGATTCTGTTCCCCATATGGGCCTGCATGGCCTTAGTGACTCTGGTCCTCACTCAGGCATCATTGGGACCTGGATACTCTATTCCACACTTAGGCCTCACTTTTACCAGGAACCGCTGGTCCCATTCTGGGCCACAAACTAAACTGGTTACTCTGGTTCCCCCTCTTAACCTCACCCTTACCTGGTGACTCTGGTCACCCCTTGGGCCTCCCCTGGGCCTGGTGACTCTGGCCTGCAGGTTGACCTCACCTGGACTTGATTAGTTGATGCCACCTGGGCCTCACCCTTACCTGGTGACTCAGGTCCCCACATGGGCCTCTTGGACCTGGTGAATCTGGCCCTTACCTGGACTTCTCCCAGACCCGGGGAATCTGGTCACAACATGGGCCTCACCTGTACCTGGTGAATCTGGGTCCATCTGGGCCTAACCCAGTCCTGGTGACTATGTTCCCCAACTGGAACTGATTGCTCTGGACTCTTTCTTGCCCTCACAATGAACTGGTGACTCTGATCCTATTACCTAGTCCTCACCCGGAACTGGTAAATCTGGTCACCACCTGTGCATCACCTAGTCCTGGTGACTTTCTTCCCCACGTGGACCTGATTGCTGTGGACACCTTCTTGGCCTCACCTGGAAGTGGTAACTCTGATCCCAACTGGGCCTCTCCCAGATCTGGTGACTCTGGTCCTCACCTGGGCCTCATCTGGACCTAGTGACTCTGGTCCCCACCTGGGCTTCACCTGGAACTGGTGACTCTGGTCCCCACCTGGATTTCACCTGGAAATGGTGACTCTGGTCCATACCTGAACCTCTCCTGGACCTGGTGACTCACTTTCCAACATGGACCTCACTTGGATCTGGTGACTATGGTCCTCAGTTTGGTCTCACCTGGACCTGGTGTCTCTCGTCCCCACTTTGACCTAACTCAGAACTGCTGATCTTGCCCCACCTAGGCCGCACGCAGACCTGGTGACTCTTGTCCCCAGCTATGTCTCAATTCGACCTGATGAATCTGGTCCTCACGTGGGCCTCCAAGGACCTGGGACTCAGCTGGATAGAGTGGCTCTGGTTCCCACAAGGGGCTTACCTGATACTGCTGACTGTGGTCTTATTCTATGCCTCACCAGGACCTAGTGATTCTGTTCCCCATCTGGGCCTGCATGGCCCTAGTAAATCTTTTCCTCACCCAGGCATCATTGGGATCTGGATACTCTATTCCACATCTGAGCCTCACTTTCACCAGGGACCTAGGGTCCCATTCTGGGCCTCAAACTAAACTGGTTACTCTGGTTCCCCCTCTGGGCCTCACCCCTACCTGGTGACTCTGGTCACCCATTGGGCTTCACTTGGGCCTGGTGAATCTGGTCCTTAGCTGTTCCGCTCCTGGATCTGGTGACCGGTCGCTACCTGGGCCTCACCTGGACTTGGTGAAACCTGTTGCCATCTGCGCCTCCCCTGAACCTTGTGACTGTGGTTCCACCCAGACATCACCTGGATCTGGTGGCTCTGGTTCCCATATGGGGCTCTCCTGGACCTGGTTCCTGTGGTCTCCATCTGGCCTCACCTGGAACACAATGACTCTGAACCATATTTGGGCCTCTCCTGGACCTGTTGACTCTGGTCCTTACCTGGGCATCATTGGGACCTGGATACTCTCTTATATACCTGGGCCTCACCTGGACCTGGTGACTCTGGTCCCACCTGGGCCTCACCTGGACCGGGTGACTGGTTCCCACAGGACCTCACCTGGACCTGGTGACTCAGGTCCTCATATGGGCATCATGGGACCTGGTTTCTCAGTTCCACATCGAGGCCTCACCTGGACCTAGTGATTCTCGTCCCCTCTGGGCCTCACCCTGACGTGCTGACTCTGGCTCCCACCTGGATATCACCAGGACCGGGTGACTCTGGTCCCCCCCTGGGACTCACCCCGGGCTGGCGACACTTGTCCTCAGCTGGGCCTCAACAGGACCTGGTGAATCTACTCCTCACTTAGGCCTCGTCTGCACCTTGTGACTCTTTTCCCACCTGGCATCAATGGGACATGGTTACTCTGTTCCCCACCTGGGCCTCACCTGGACATGATAACTTTGCTCCACACTTTGGCCTCAACAAGTCCTGATGACTCTGGTCCCCCTACCTAGTCCTCAATCTGGACCTGGTGACTATGGTCACCACCTGGGTCTCACCTGGACCTGGTGACTCTCGTTCCCACATGAACCACACTTGGACCTGGTGACTGTGGTGTTCTTGTAGACTCACATTTACCTGGTGACTCGGGTCCCCACTAGGGCCTCACCTGGATCTGATGACTCTGGCCTGCAGGTTGGCCTCACCTGGACCTGGTGAGTGCGTTGCCACTAGGGCCTCACCCATACCTGGTGACTCAGGTCCCCACGTGAGCCTCTTGGACCTGGTGAATCTGGTCCTTACCTGGTCCTCTCCCAGACCCGATGACTTTGGTCACCACCTGGGCCTCACCTGGATCTGGTGAATCTGGTCCCAATCTGGGCCTCACACATTCTTGGTGACTTTGTTCCACACCTTGACCTGATTGCTGTGGACTCTTTCTTGGCCTCACCTGGAACTGGTGACTCTGATCCTATCTGCGCGTCACCTAGACCTGTTGACTCTGGTCCTCACCTGGGCATCATTCGTACCTGCTGACTCTGTTCCACACCTGAGCCTCACCTGGTCATGATGACTCTGGAACTTCTCTGGGCCTCACCCTGACCTGGTGACTCTGGTCCCCATTAGGACGTAACCTGGACTGGGTGATTCTGGTTCCCATCTAGGCCTCAAGCATATCTGGTGATTCTGGTCCTCAACTGGGCCTCACGTGGACTTAGTGAATATGCTCCATGTTGGCCTTATTTGGACCTGGTGACTCGGGTCCCTACCTGGGCATCATCGGCACATGGTTCCGCGCACCGCCTGCAGGTTGGCCTCACCTGAACCTGGTGAGTGGGATTGCCACCTGTGGCTCACCCATACCTGGTGACTCAGGTCCCCACGTGGGCCTCTTGGACCTGGTGAATCTAGTCCTTACCTCGTCTTCTCCCAACCTGGGGACTCTGGTCATCACCTGGGCCTCACCTGGAGAAGGGGAACTGGTCCCCATCTGGGCCTCACCCAGTCCTGGTTACTTTGTTCCCCACCTGGAGCTGATTGCTGTGGACTCTTTCTTTGCCTCACCTGCAACTGGTGACTCTGATCCTATCTGGTGACTCTGATCCTATCTGGGCATTACCCAGACCTGGTGACTCTGGTCCTCATGTGGGCATCTTGGTACCTGGTGACTCAGTTCCACACCTGAGCCTAACCTGGACATGATGACTCTGGAACCTCTCTGGGCCTCACCCTGTCCTGGTGACTCTGGTCCCCATCTGGATGTCACCTGGAGCAGGTGATTTTGGTACCCTTCTGAGCCTCAACCAGATCTGGTGACTCTGGTCCTCAACTGGGCCTCACCTGGACCTAGTGAATATGCTCCATCTGGTCCTCATTTGGACCTGGTGACTCTGGTCCCTCCCTCGGCATCATCGGTACATGGTTCCACTGCATGGCCTGCAGGTTGGCATCACCTGGACCTGGTAACTCTGGTTCCTACATGGGCATCATCGGGACACGGTTCCTCTGCATGGCGCGAAAGATGGCCTCTCCTGGACCTGGTGAGTGTGGTTGCCACCTGTGCCTCACCCGTACCTGGGGACACAGGCCCCTCGTCGGCCTCTTGGACCTGGTGAATCTGGTCTATGGGAGACCTGGTCGTCTCCCATACCCGGGGTCTCTGGTCACCCCCTGGGCCTCACCTGGACCTGGTCAATGTGGTCCCCATCTGGGCATCACCCAGTCCTGGTGACTTTGTTCCCCACCTGGATGATTGCTGTGCACTATTTCTTGGCCTCACCTTGAACTGGTGACTCTGATCCTATCTGGTGACTCTGATCCTATCTGGGCATTACCCAGACCTGGTGACTCTGGTCCTCACCTGGGCATCTTTGGTACCTGGTGACTCTGTTCCACACCTGAGCCTCACCTGGACATGTTGACTCTGGAACCTCTCTGGGCCTCATCCTGACCTGGTGACTCTGGTCCCCATCTGGATGTCACCTGGACCAGGTGATTCTGGTACCCCTCTAGGCCTCAACCAGGTCTTGTGACTCTGGTACTCCACTGCACCACACCTGGACCTAGTAAATATGCTCCATCTGGGTCTCATTGGACCTGGTGATTCTGATCCCAACCTCGGCATCATCGGGACATGGTTTCACTGCATGGTCTGCAGGTTGGCCTCACCTGGACCTGTTAAATCTCGTCCCTACCTGGGCATCATCGGGACATGGTTCCTCTGCATGGCCTGCAGGTTCACCTCACCTAGACCTGGTGAGTGGGGTTGCCACTTGGGACTCGCCCATGCCTGGTGACACAGGTCCCCACGTGGGCCTCACTTGGACCTGTTGAATCTGGACCTTACCTGGTCCTCACCCGGAACTGTTAACTCAGGTCACCACCTGGGAATCACCTGGACCTGGTGAATCTGGTCCCCATCTGGGGTCATCCATTCCTGGTGACTTTGTTCCCCAACTGGACCTGATTGCTGTGGACTCCTTCTTGGCCTCACCTGGAACTGGTGACTCTGATACTAACTGGGCCTCACCCTGATCTAGTGACTCTGGTCCTCACCTGTGGACCATTATCAACTGGATACTCTGTTCCACACGTAAGCCTCACCTGGACTGTTGACTCTGGATCCCCTCTGGGCACACCCTGACATGGTTACTCTGGTCCCCATCTGGATGTCACCTAGACCAGGTGAGTCTGGTACCCCTCTGGGCCTCAACTAGACCTGGTGACTCTGGTCCTCATCTGGGCCTCACCGGGACCTAGTGAATATGCTCCCCACCAGCGCCGCATCTGGACCTGGTAACTCTGGTTCTACCTGGGCATCCTCGGGACATGGTTACTGTATTCCCCACTGGGACTGACCTGATCATGGCAACTCTGGTCCTGACTTTGGCCTCTTCTGTACCAGGTGACTCTGGCTCTACCTGGGCCTCACCTGTAACTGGTGACTCTGATCCTAAGCATGGCCTCACCTGACCTGGTGACTGTGGTTCCCATTGGGACCGCACCTGGACCTCATGTCTCTGGTCCCAACTGGGCTTCACCAGGACCTGGTGTCTCTGGAACCCAAGTTGGTAGCATCAGGATACGGTTACACTGTTCACTAACAGTGACCAAGCCGGACCTATTAACTCTGCTCTTCACCTGGGCCACAACTGGACATGTTGACACTGGTTCCCACCTGGTCTCACCTGGACATGGTGAGTCGGATCCAAAACTGGTCCTCCCCTGTACTGGTGATTCTCGTTCCCACATAGACATCATGTGGACCTGGTGGCTGCAGTGTTTCTAGATTCTCATGCACCTCGTGACTCTGGTCCACACCAGGGCCTCACTGGGACCTGGTGAGTGTGGTTGCCACCTGCACCTCAAGTGGACCTGGTCATTCTGGTCTGCACCTGAGACTACCCTGGATCTGGTATCTATGGTCCCCACCTGGGCTTCACCTGCTTGGGGACTCCGGTCTCCATCTGAGCCTCACCTGGCCCTGTTGACCATGGTCCTCAACTTGGCAAAATTGGGACCCGGTGACTGTGTTCAACAACTGGACCTCACCTGGACCAGGTGATTCTGGTCTCCCTCTGGGTCTCACCGCGCCCTAGTGACCGTAATCCCAACTTTGCCCTGACTTGGACCTGCTGACCCTGGTTACCACCTGCGCCTCACCTCGAACTGTTGACTCTGTTTGTTTCAAGGGCCTACACTGTACCTTGTGATCCTGGTCCCCACCTGGGACTCACCTGGACGTGGTGACTCTTTTCACCACCGGTTACTCACATGGACCTGGTTACTGTGTTCCACGCCTGGGCCTCAAGTAGACCTGTTGACCACGGTCCCCAAGCCGGCCTCACATGAACCTGTTGCCTGTGATCCCCACCGGTGCCTCACGTGTACCTGGTAACTTTGGTCCTCACCTGGGCCTCTTCTGGACCTAGTGACTCTGGTCCCAACCTGGGCTACACCTGGATCTGGTGACTCTGGTCCCCGTCTGGGTCTCACACAGTCCTGGTGACTTTGTTCCTCACGTGGACGTGATTGCTGTGGACTCTTTCTTGGCCTCACCTGGAACTGGTGACTCTGGTCCCTATCTGGATGTCACCTGGACCAGGGGATTCTGGTACCCCTCTGGGACTCAACCAGATCTGGTGACTCTGGTCCTCAAATGGGCCTCACCTGGACCTAGTGAATATGCTCCATCTGGGCCTCATTTGGACCTGGTGACTCTGGTCCCTACATGGGCAACATCGGGACATGGTTCCACATAATGGTCTGCAGGTTGGCCTCTTCTTGACTTGGTAACTGTGGTCCCTACCTGGGCATCATCGGGACACGGTTCCTGTGCATGGCCTGCAGGTTGGCGTCACCTGGACCTGGTGAGGGGGGTTGCCACATGGGCCTCACCCATACCTGGTGACACAGGTCCCACGTGGGCCTCACTTGGACCTGGTGAATCTGGTCCTTACCTGGCCCTCATCCGGAACTGGTAACTCTGGTCACCACCTGGGAATCACCTGGACCTGTTGAATCTGGTCCCCATCTGGGCCTCACCCAGTCCTGGTGACTTTGTTCCCTACCTGCACCTGATTGCTGTGGACTCCTTCTTGGCCTCACCTGGAAATTGTGACTCTGCTCCTAACTGGGCCTCACCCAGATCTGGTGACTCTGGTCCTCACCTGTGGATCATTATGACCTGGATACTCTGTTCCACACCTGAAACTCACCTGGACATGATGACTCTGGATCCCCTCTGGGCCTCACCCTGACATGGTGACTCTGGTCCCCATCTGGATATCCCCTAGACCAGGGGAATTTGGTACCCCTCAAGGCCTCAACTAGACCTGGTGAGTCTGGTCCTCATCTGGGCCTCACCTGGACCTAGTGAATATTCTCCCCACCTGCGCCTCGATGGACCTGGTGACTCTGGTTCTACCTGGGCATCATTGGGACATGGTTACTGTATTACCCACTGGGACTGACCTGATCCTGGTAACTCTGGTCCTGACTTTGGCCTCTTCTGTACCAGGTGACTCTGTGTCCACCTGTGCCTCACCTGTACCTGGTGACTCTGATCCTAAGCATGGCCTCACCTGACCTGGTGACTGTGGTTCCAATCGGGAAATAAACTGGACCTCATTTCTCCGGTCCCACCTGGGCCTCACCTGGACCTGGTGTCTCTGGTACCCCCCTGGGTAGCATCAGCATATGGTTACACTGTTCACTAAAAGTGACCCAGCCGGACTTATTAACACTGGTCTTCACCTGTGCCACACCTGGACAAGGTGACACTGGTACCCACCTGGGTCTCACCTGGACATGGTGAGTCGGATCCCCACCTGGTCCTCACCTGTAACTGGTGATTCTCGTTCCCACATGGTCATCATGTGGACCTGGTGGCTGCAGTATTTCTAGCTTCTCATGTACTTCGTGACTCTGATCCCCACCAGGACCTCACCGGGTCCTGGTGAGTGTGGTTGCCACCTGCACGTCACCTGGACCTGGTGATTCTGGTCTGCACCTGAGACTACCCTGGATCTGGTGACTGTGGTCCCCACCTGGGCATCACTTGTATTTAGGGACCCCGGTCCCCATCTGGGCCTCACCTGGACCTGTTGACCATGGTCCTCAACTGGGTAAATTGGGCCCCGGTGACTTTGTTCCACAACTGGACCTCACCTGACCCGGTGACTCTGGTCCCCCTCTGGGTCTCACAGTGTCCTAGTGACTGTGAACCCCACTTTGGCCTGACTAGGACCTGCTGACCCTGGTTGCCACCTGCGCCTGACCTCGAACTGTTGACCCAGGTTCTTTCAAGGGCCTTTCCTGTACCTGGTGATTCTGGTCCCCACCTCGGCCTCACCTGGACGTGGTGACACTTGTCACCACCGGGGACTCACCTTGACCTGCTTACTGTGTTCCACACCTTGACCTCCAGTAGACCTGTTTACCATGGTCCCCAAGACGGCCTCACATGGACATGATGACTCTGGAACTTCTCTTGGCCTCACCCTGAACTGGTGACTCTGGTCTCCATCTGGATGTCACCTGTACCAGGTGATTCTGGTACCCCTCTGGGCCTCAACGAGATCTGGTGACTCTGGTCCTCAACTGGGCCGCAACGGGACCTAGTGAATATGCTCCATCTGGGCCTCATTTGAACCTGGTGACTTTGGTCCCTCCCTGGGCATCATCGGGACATGGTTACACAGCATGGCCTACAGGTTGGAATCACCAGGAGCCGGTAACTCTGGTCCCTGCATGGGCATCATCGGGACACGGTTCCTCTGCATGGCCCAAGGGTTGGCCTCACCTGGACCTGGTGATTGGGGTTTCCACCTGAGCCACCTAGGCCGAACCCAGATCTGGTGACTCTTGTCCCCAGCTATTCTTCCCTGTACTTGGTGACCCATGCACCCACGTGGGCCTCACTTGGACCTGGTGAATCTGGTCCTTACCTGGTCCTCACCTGGAACTGGTAAGTCTGGTCACCACCTGGGAATCACCTGGACCTTGTGAATCTGGTCCCCATGTGGGCCTCACACAGTCCTGGTGACTTTGTTCTCCACCTGGACCTGATTGCTGTGGACACATTCTTGGCTTCACCTGGAAGTGGTGAGTGTGATCCTAACTTGGCCTCACCCAGATCTGGTGACTTTGGTCCTCACCTGTGGACCATTATGATCTAGATACTCCGTTCCACACCTGAGCCTCACTTGGACATGATGACTCTGGATTCCCTATGGGCCTCAGCCTGACATGGTGACTCTGCTCCCCATCTGGATGTCACCTAGACCAGGTGAATCTGGTACCCCTCTAGGCCTCAACTAGACCTCGTGACTCTGGTCTGCAACTGGGCCTCACTGGGACCGAGTGAATATGCTCCCACCTGCGTCTCATCTGGACCTGGTGACTCTGGTTCTACCTGGGTATCATCGGGGCATGGTTACTCTATTCCCCACTGGGACTGACCTGATCCTGGTAACTATGGTCCTGACTTTGGCCTCTTCTGTACCAGGTGACTCTGGCTCCACCTGGGCCTCACCTGTAACTGGTGACTCTGATCCTAAGCATGCCCTCACCTGACCTGGTGACTGTGGTTCCCATCGGGACCTCTTCTGGACTTCATGTCTCTGGGCCCTCCTGGGACTCACCAGGACCTGGTTTCTGTGGTTCCCACCTGGGTAGCATCAGGATATGTTTACACTGTTCACTAACAGTGACCCAGCCGGACCTATTAACTCTGGTCTTCACCTGGGCCACACCTGGACATGGTGACACTCGTTCCCACCTGGGACTCACCTGGACATGGTGAGTCGGATCCCCACCTGGTCCTCACCTGTAACTGGTGATTTTCATTCCCACATGGACATAATGTGGACCTTGTGGCTGCAGTGTTTCTAGCTTCTCATATACATCGTGACTCTGGTCCCCACCAGGGCCTCACCGGGACCTGGTGAGTGTGGTTGCCTCCTGCACCTCACCTGGACCTGGTGATTCTGGTCTACACCTGAGACTACCCAGCATCTGGTGACTCTGGTCCCCACCTGAGCTTCACTTGGATTTGGGGACTCCGGTCTCCATCTGGGCTTCACCTGGCCCTGTTGACCATGGTCCTCAACTGGGCAAAATTGGAACCCGGTGACTGTGTTCCACAACTGGACCTCACCTGGACCAGGTGACTCTGGTCCCCCTCTGGGTCTCACGGTTCCCTAGTGACTGTGAACCCCCTCTATGGCCTGTCTTGGTCCTGCTGATACTGGTTGCCTCCTGCGCCTGACCTCAAACTGTAGACTCTGGTTTTTCAAAGGCCTCCCCTCGACCTGGTCATCCTGGTCCCCACCTGGGTCTCACTTGGACGTGGTGACATTGTCACCATCGGGGACTCTCCTGGACCTGCTTACTGTGTTCCACACCTGGGCCTCAAGTAGACCTGTTGACCATGTTCCCCAGGACGGCCTCACATGGACCTGTTGACACTGCTCCCCACCGGGGCCTCACTTGTACCTGGTATCTCTGGTCCCCACCTTGACCTCATCTGGACTTAGTGACTCTGGTCCCCACCTGGGCTTCACCTGGATCTGGTGACTCTGGTCCCCACCTGGACTTCACCTGGATCTGGTGACTCTGGTCCCCACCTAGACCTCTCCTGGACCTGGTGACTCCTTTCCAACATGGACCTCACCTGGATCTGGTGACTCTGGTCCTCAGTTTGGCCTACCTGGACCTGGTGACTCTCGTTCCCACATGCATCACACCTGGACCTGGTGACTGTGGTGTTCTTGTAGACTCACTTTTACCTGGTGACTCTGGTCCTCACTAGGACCTCTCCTGGATTTGGTAACTCTGGCCTGCTGGTTGACCTCACCTGGACCAGGTGAGTGGGGTTGCCACCTGGGCCTCACCCATACCTGGTGACTCAGGTCCCCACGTGGACCTCTTGGACGTGGTGAATCTGGTCCTTACCTGGTCCTCTCCCATACCCGGGGACTCTGGATACCACCTGGGCCTCACCTGGACCTGGTGAATCTGGTTCCCACCTGGGCCACACCCAGTCCTGGTGACTTTGTTCCCCACCTGGACCTGATTGCTGTGGACTTTTTCTTGGCCTCACCTGGAACTGGTGACTCTGATCCTATCTGGGCGTCACCCAGACCTGGTGACTCTGGTCCTCACCTGGGCATTCTTGGTACGTGGTGACTCTGTTCCACACCTGAGCCTTTCCTGAACATGATGACTCTTGAACCTCTCTGGGCCTCACTCTGACCTGGTGACTCTGGTCCCCATCTGGATGTCACCTGGACCAGGTGATTCTGGTATCCCTCTAGGGCTCAACCAGATCTGGTGATTCTGGTCCTCAACTGGGCCTCACCTGGACCTAGTGAATATGCTCCATCTGGGCCTCATTTGGACCTGGTGTCTCTGGTCCCTACATGGGCATCATCGGGACACGTTTCCTCAGCAGGTCCCAAAGGTTGACCTCACCTGGACCTGGTAACTCTCGTCCCTACCTGGGCATCATTGGGACCTGGTTCCACTGCATGGCCTGCAGGTTGGCCTCACCTGGACCTGGTGAGTGGGTTTGTCACCTGGGCCTCACCCTTGCCTAGGGACACAGGTCCCCACGTGGGCCTCACTTGGACCTGGTGAATCTGGTCCTTACCTGGTGGTCACCCGGAACTGGTAACTCTGGTCACCACATGGGAATCACCTGGGCCTGGTGAATCTGGTCCCCATCTGGGCCTCACCCAGTCCTGTTGACTTTCTTCCCCACCTGGACCTGTTTGCTGTGGACTCCTTCTTGGCTAACCTGGAACTGCTGACTCTGATGCTAACTGGGCCTCACCCAGATCTGGTGATTCTGGTCCTCACCTGTGGATTTTATGACCTGGATACTCTGTTCCACACCTGAGCCTCACCGGGACTTGATGACTCTGGATCCCCTCTGGGCCTCAGCCTGACATTGTGACTCTGGTCCCCATCTGGATGTCACCTAGACCAGGTGAATCTGGTACCCTTCTAGGCTTCAACTTGACCTGGTGACTCTAGTCCTCATCTGGGCCTCACTGGGACATAGTGAACATACTCCCCACCTGCGCCTCATCTGGACCTGGTGACTCTGGTTTTACCAGGGCATCATCAGGAAATGGTTACTCTATTCACCACTGGGACTGAACTGATCCTGGTAACTCATGTCCTGACTTTGTCCTCTTCTGTACCAGGTGACTCTGGCTCCTCCTGGACCTCACCTGTAACTGGTTATTCTGATCCTAAGCATGGCCTCACCTGACCTGGTGACTGTGGTTCCCATCGGGACCTCACCTGGACCTCATGTCTCTGGTTCCACCTGGGCCTCACCAGTACCTGGTGTATCTGGTACCCACCGGGGTAGCATCAGTATATGGTTACACTGTTCACTAACAGTGACCCAGCCGGACCTATTAACTCTGGTCTTCACCTGGGCCACACCTGGACATGGTGACTCTGGTCCCCTCCTGGACCTCACCTGCATCTGGTGACTCTAGCCTGCTGGTTGGCCTCACCTGGACCTGGGGAGTGGGGTTGCCACCTGGGCCTCACACATACTTGGTGACTCAGGTCCCCACGTGGGCCTCATTTGGACCTGTTGAATCTGGTCCTTAGCTGGTCCTCTCCCAGCCCCGAGGACTCTGGTCACCACCTGGGAATAACCTGGACCTGGTGAATCTGGTCTAAATCTGGGCCTCACCAAGTCCTGGTGACTTTCTTCACCACCTGGACATCATTTAGTAGACGCCTTCTTCTTCTTCTCAGTCACCTGGAACTGGTGACTCTGATCCTATCTGCGTGTCACCCAGATCTGTTGACTCTGGTCCTCACCTGGGCATCATTGGTACCTGGAGATTCTGTTCCACACCTGAGCTTCTCATGTACCTCGTGACTCTGGTCCCCACCAGGACCTAACCGGGACCTGGTGAGTGTGGTTGCCACCTGCACCTCACCTGGACCTGGTGATTCTGGTCTGCCCCTGAGACTACCCTGGATCTGGTGACTGTGGTCCCCACCTTGGCTTCACCTTGATTTTGGGCTCTCGTTCCCATCTGAGCCTCACCTGGCCCTGTTGACCATGGTCCTCAACTGGGCAAAATTGGGACCCGGTGACTGTGATCCACAACTGGACCTCACCTGGACCAGGTGACTCTGGTCCCCCTCTGGGTGTCACCGTGCCCTAGTGACTGTGAACCCCACTTTGGCCTGACTTGGACCTCCTGACCATGGTTGCCACCTGCGCCTGACCTCGAACTGTTGACTCTGGTTCTTTCAAGGGCCTCCCCTGGACGTGGTGATCCTGGTGCCCACATGGGCCTGACCTGGACCTGGAGACTCTTGTCACCACCGGGAACTCACCTGTACCTGCTTACGGTGTTCCACACCTGGGCCTCAAGTAGACCTGTTGACCATGGTCCCCAAGCCAGCCTCACATGGACATGTTGCCTCTGATCCCCACCGGGGCTTCACGAGTACCTGGTAACTCTGGTCCTCATCTGGGTCTCATCTGGACCTAGCGACTCTGGTCCCTACCTGGGCTTCACCTGGATCTGGTGACTCTGGTCCCCACCTGGACTTCACCTGGATCTTCTGACTCTGGTCCACACCTGGACCTGACCTGCATCTGGTGACTCTGGTCCTCAGTTTGGCCTCATCTGGATCTGGCATCTCTCGTCCCCACTTTGACCTAACTCAGAACTGCTGAATCTTGCCCCACCTCGGCCGCACCCAGACTTGGTGACTCTTGTCCCCAGCTATGCCTCAATTCGACCTGATGAATCTGCTCCTCACGTGGGCCTCACATGGACCTGGGACTCAGCTTGATAGAGTGGCTTGGTTCCCACAAGGGGCTCACCTGATATAGCTGACTGTGGTCTTATTCTATGCCTCACCTGGTCCTAACGATTCTGTTCCCATCTGGGCCTGCATGGCCCTAGTGACTCTGGTCCTCACCCAGGAATCATTAGGACCTGGATACTCTATTCCACACCTGTGCCTCACATTGACTATGGACCTCTCGTCCCATTCTGGGACTCAAACTAAACTAGTTACTGGTTCCCCTTTGGGCCTCACCCTTACCTGGTAACTCTGGTCACCCTTTGGGCTTCACTTCACCAGATGAACCACACCTGGACCTGGTGACTGTGGTGTTCTTGTATACTCACATGTACCTGGTGACTCCAGTCCCCACTAGGGCCTCACATGGAACTGGTGACTCTGGCCCGCCAGTTGGCCTCACCTAGACCTGGTGAGAGGGTTTGCCACCTAGGCCTCACACATAGCTGGTGACTCAGGTCCCCACGTGAGCCTCTTGGACCTGGTGAATCTGGTCGTTACCTGGTCCTTTCCGAGACCCGGGGACTCTATCCCCACCTGGGCCTCACCTGGACATGGTGAATCTGGTCCCCATCTGGGTCTCACCCTGGTCTGGTGACTTTGTTCCCCACCTGGACCTGATTGCTGTGAACTCTTTCTTGGACTCACCTGCAACTGGTGACTCTGATCCTATCTGCGCCTCACCCAGATCTGGTGACTCTGGTCCTCACCTGGGCATCTTTGGTACCTGGTGACTCTCTTCCACACCTGAGCCTCACCTGGACCCGATGACTCTGGAACCACTCTGGGCCTCCCCCTGACCTGGTGACTCTCGTCCCCATCTGGATATCACCTGGACCAGGTGATTCTGGTACCCTTCTAAGACTCAAGTAGATATGGTGAAACTGGTCCTCAACTGGGCCTCACCTGGACCTAGTGAATATGCTCCATCTGGGCCTTATATGGACCTGGTGACTCTGGTCCCTACCTGGGCATCATCGGGATAAGGTTCCACTGCATCGCCTGCAGATTGGCCTCAACTGGACCTGGTAAATCTGGTCCCTACCTGAGCATCACCGGGACATGGTTCCTCTGCATGGCCTGCAGGTTGGCCTCACCAGGACCTGGTGAGTGTTATTGCCACCTGGGCCTCACCCATACCTGGTGACTGAGGTCCACGTGGGCCTCTTGGACCTAGTGAATCTGGTCCTTACCTGGTCCTTTCCCAGAACGGGGACTCTGGTCACCACCTGTGCCTCACCTGGACCTGGTGAATCTGTTACCCCTCTAGGCCTCAACAAGATCTGGTGACTCTGATCCTATCTGCGCGTCACCCAGACCTGGTGACTCTGGTCCTCACCTGAGCATCATTGGGACCTGGTGACTCTCTTCCACACCTGAGCCTCACCTGGACATGATGACTCTGGAACCTCTCTGGGACAACCCTGACCTGGTGACTGTGGTCCCCATCTGGATGTCACCTGGACCAGGTGATTCTGGTACCCTTCTAGGCCTCAACCAGATCTGGTGACACTGGTCCTCAACTGGGCCTCACTTGGTCCTAGTGAATATGCACCATCTGGGCCTCTTTTGGACCTGGTGACTCTGGTCCCTACCTGGGCATCATCGGGACATGGTTCCACTGCATGGCCTGCAGGTTGGCCTCACTTGGACCTGTTAAGTCTGGTCCCTACATGGTCATCATCGGGACATGGTTCCTCTGCACGGCCTGCAGGTTGGCCTCACCTGGACCTGGTCAGTGGGGTTGCCACCTGGGCCTCACCTATGCCTGGTGACACAGGTCCCCACGTGGGCCTCACTTGGACCTGGTGAATCTTGTCCTTACCTGGTCCTCACCCGGAACTGGTAGTCTGGTCACCACCTGGATATCACCTGGATCTTGTGTATCTGGTCCCCATCTAGGTCTCACCCAGTCCTGGTGAATTTGTTCCCCACCTGGACCTGATTTCTGTGGACTCCTTCTTGGCCTCACCTGGAACTGGTGACTCTGGTCCCCACCTGGACCTCTCCCGGACCTGGTGACTTTCTTTCAAACATGGACCTCACATGGATCTGGTGACTCTGGTACTCAGTTTGGCCTCACCTGGAACTGGCGTCTCTCGTCTCCACTTTGACCTAACTCAGAACTGCTGAATCTAGCCCAACTTAGGAAGCACCCAGACCTGGTGACTTTTGTCCCCAGCTATGCCTCAATTCGACCTAATGAATCTGGTCCTCACGGGAGCCTCACCTGGACCTGGGACTCAGCTGGATACAGTGGCTCTGGTTCCCGCAAGGGGCTCAGCTGATACTGCTTACTGTGGTCTTATTGTATGCCTCACCAGGACCTAGTGATTCTGTTCCCCATCTGGGCCTGCATGGCCCCAGTGACTCTGGTCCTCACCCAGGCATCATTGGGTGATGGACCCAATGATCCTCACCCTGGATACGCTATTACACACCTGGGCCTCACTTTGACCAGGGAACTCTGGTTCAATTCTGAGCCTCAAACTAAACAGGTTACTCTGGTTCCCCCTCTGGGGCTCACCCTAACCTGGTGAATCTGGTCACCCTTTGGGCTTCACTTCGGCCTGGTGAATCTGGTCCTTAGCTGGTCCGCGCCTGGATGTGGTGACTGGTCGCCACCTAGGCATCACCTGGACTTGTTGAATCCTGTTGCCACCTGCGCCTCACCTGAATCTTGTGACTGTGGTCCCACCTGGACCTCACCTGGATCTCGTGGCTCTGGTTCCCATATGGGGCTCTCCTGGACCTGGTTCCTGTGGTCTCCATCTGACCTCACCTGGAACACAATGACGTTGATCCGTATTTGGGCCTCTCCTGGACCTGTTGACTCTGGTCCTTACCTGGGCATCATTGGGACCTCGATACTCTCTTATATACCTGGGCCTCACCTGGACCTGGTGACTGTGGTCCCACCTGGGCCTCACCTGGACGAGGTGACTGGTTCCCACAGAGACCTCACATGGACTTGGTGACTCAGGTCCTCATATGGGCATCATGGTACCTGGTTTCTCAGTTCCACATCGGGCCTCACCTGGAGCTAGTGATACTCGTCACCCTCTGGGCCTCATCCTGACGTGGTGACTCTGGTCCCCACCTGGATATCACCAGAACCGGGTGACTCTGGTCCCCCTCTGAGACTCTCCGGAGCTGTGGACACTGGTCCTCAACTGGGCCTCAACAGGACCTGATGAATCTACTCTTCACATAGGCTTCGTCTGGAACTTGTGACTCTTTTCCCACCTGGCATCAAAGGGACATGGTTACTCTGTTCCCTACCTGGGCCTCACCTGGACATAATAATTTTGCTCCACACTTTGGCCTCACATGGTCCTGATGACTCTGGTCCCCTGACCTAGGCCTCAATCTGGACCTGGTGACTGTGGTGTCTTGTAGACTCACATTTACCTGGTGACTCCGGTCCCCACTAGGGCCTCACCTGGATCAGGTGACTCTGGCCTGCAGGTTGGCCTCACCTGGACTTGGTGAGTGGGGTTGCCACCTGGGCGTCAACCATACCTGGTGACTCAGGTCCCCAAGTGGGCCTCCTGGACCTGGTGAATATGGTAATTCTGGTCACCACCTGGGAATCCCCTGGACCTGGATAATCTGCTCGCCATCTGGGCCTGACCCAGTCCTGGTGACTTTGTTCCCCACCTGGACCTGATTGCTGTGGACTCCTTTTGGGCCTCACCTGGAACTGGTGACTCTGATCCTAACTGGGCCTCACCCACATCTGGTGACTCTTGTCCTCACCTGTGGACCACTAAGACCTGGATACACTGTTACACACCTGAGCCTCACCTGGACATGATGACTCTGCATCCTCTCTGGGCCTCACTCTGACATGGTGACTCTGGTCCCCATCTGGATGTCACCTAGAACAGGTGAATCTGGGACCCCTGTCGGCCTCAACCAGACCTGGTGACTCTGGTCCTCAACTGGGCCTCACCTGGACCTAGTGAACATGCTCCACACCTGCGCCTCATCTGAACGTGGTGACTCGGGTTCTACCTGGGCATCATCGGGACATGGTTACTCTATTCCCCAATGGGACTGACCTGATCCTAGTAACTCTGGTCCTGACTTTGGCCTCTTCTGTACCAGGTCACTCTGGCTCCACCTGGGCCTCACCTGTAACTGGTAACTCTGATCCTAAGCATGGCCTCACCTGACCTGGTGACTGTGGTTCCCATCGAGATCTTACCTGGACCTCATGTCTCTGGTCCCACCTGGGCCTCACCAGGACCTGGTGTATCTGGTACCCACCTGGGTAGCATCAGGTTATGGTTACACTGTTCACTAACAGTGACCCAACCGGAACTATTAACTCTGGTCTTCACCTGGGCCACACCTGGACGTGGTGACACTGGATCCCACCTGGGTCTCAACTTGACATGGTGAGTCGGATCCCCACCTGTTCCTCACGTGTAACTGCTGATTCTCCGGCCCACATGGACATCTTGTGGACCTGGTGGCTGCAGTGTTTCTAGCTTCTCATGTACCTTGTGACTCTGGTCCCTGCCAGGGCCTCACTGGGTCCTGGGGAATGTGGTTGCCACCTGCACCTCACTTGGAACTGGTGATTATGGTCTGCTCCTGAGACTACCCTGGATCTGCTGACTGTGGTCCCCACCTGGGCTTCACCTGGATATGGGGACTCCAGTCCCCATCTGGGCCTCACCTGGCCCTGTTGACCATGGTCCTAAACTGGGCAAAATTGGGAACCGGTGACTGTGTTCCACAACTGGACTTCACCTAGACCAGGTGACTCTGGTACCCCTCTGGGTCTCACCATGCCCTAGTGACTGTGAACCCCACTTTGGCCTGCTTGGGACCTGCTGACCCTGGATGCCACCTGCGCCTGACCTCGAACTGTTGACTCTGGTTCTTTCAAGGGCCTCCCTGTACCTGGTGATCCTGGTACCCACCTGGGCCTCACCTGGACGTGGTGACTCTTGTCACAACCTGGGACTCACCTGGACCTGGTTACTGTGTTCCACACTTGGGCCTCAAGTAGACCTGTTGACCATGGTCCCCAAGCCGGCCTCACATGGACCTGTTGCCTCTGATCCCCACCGCGGCCTCACGTGTACCTGGGAACTCTTGTCCTCACCTGGGCGTCATCTGGACCTAGTGACTCTGGTCCCCACCTGGGCTTCACCTGGATCTGGTGACTCTGGTCCCGCCTTGGCCTTCACCTGGATCTGGTGACTCTTGTCCCCACCAGGACCTCTCCTGGACCTGGTGACTCTCTTTCCAACATGGACCTCACCTGGATCTGGTGACTCTGGTCCTCAGTTTGGCCTCACCTGGATCTGGTGTCTCTCGTCCCCACTTTGACCTAACTCAGAACTGCTGAATCTTGCCCCACCTAGGCCGCAACCAGATCTGGTGACTCTTGTCCCCAGCTATGCCTCAATTCGACCTGATGAATCTGGTCCTCACGTGGGCCTCTCATGGACCTGGGACTCAGCTGGATAGAGTGGCTCTGTTACCCACAAGGGGCTCACCTGATACTGGTGACTGTGGTCTTATTCTATGCCTCACCAGGACCTAGTGATTCTGTTCCCCATATGGGCCTGCATGGCCCTAGTGACTCTGGTCCTCACCCAGGCATCATTGGGACCTGGATACTCTCTTATATTCCTGGGCCTCATCTGAACCTGGTGACTGTGGTCCCACCTGGGCCTGACCTGGAGGAGGTGACTGGTTCCCACAAGGACCTTGCCTGGACCTGGTGGCAAAGGTCCTCATATGGGCATCATGGGACCTGGTTTCTCAGTTCCACATCGGGGCCTCACCTGGACCTAGTGATTCTCGTCCTCCTCTGGGGCTCACCCTGACGTGGTGACTCTGGTCCCCACCTGGATATCACCAGGACCGGGTGACTCTGGTCCTCCTCTGGGTCTCACCCGGAACTGGGGACACCGGTCCTAAATATGGCCTCAACAGGACCTATTGAATCTACTCCTCACTTTGGCCTCGTCTGGACCTTGTGACTCTTTTCCCACCTGGCATCAATGGGACATGGTTACTCTGTTCCCACCTGGGCCTCACCTGGACATGGTAACTTTTATCCACAGTTTTGCCTCAACTGGTGCTGATGACTCTGGTCCCCCGACCTAGGCCTCAATCTGGACCTGGTGACTGTGGTCCCCACCTGGGTCTCACCTGGACCTGGTGACTCTCTTTCCCACATGAACCACACCTGGACCTGGTGACTGTGGTGTTCCTGTATACCCACATTTACCTGGTGACTCCGGTCCCCACTAGGGCCTCAACTGGATCTGGTGACTCTGGCCAAAGGTTGGCCTCACCTGGACTTGGTGAGTGGGGTTGCCACCAGGGCCTCACACATACCTGGTGACTCAGGTCCCCGCGTGCCCTCTTGGACCTGGTAAATCTCGTCCTTACCTGGTTCTCTCCCAGACCTGGGGACTCTGGTCACCACCTGGGTCTCACGTGGACCTGGTGAATCTGGTCCCCATCTGGGCCTCACCCAGTCCTAGTGACTTTGTTCCCCACCTGGACTTGATTGCTGTGGACACTTTCTTGACCTCCCCTGGACCTGGTGACTCTGATCCTTTCTGTGCGTCACCCAGACCTGGTGACTCTGGTCCTCACCTGGGCATCATTGGTACCTGGTGACTCTGTTCCACACCTGAGCCTCACCTGGACATGATGACTCAGGAACCGCTCTGGGCCTCACCCTGACCTGGTGATTCTGGTCCCCATCTGGATGTCACCTGGACCAGGTGATTCTTGTAACCCTTTAGGCCTCTACCAGATCTGGTGACACTGGTCCTCAACTAGGCCTCACCTGAACCTAGTGAATATGCTCCATTTGGGCCTCATTTGGACCTGCTGACTCTGGTCCCTACCTGGGCATCATCGGGACATGGTTCCACTGCATGGCCTGCCGGTTGGCCTCACCTGGACCTCGTAACTCTGGTCCCTACCTGGGCATCATCGGGATATGATTCCTCTGCATGGTCTCTAGGTTGGCCTCACCTGGACCTGGTGAGTGGGGTTGCCACCAGGGCCTCACCCATGCATGGTGACACCGGTCCCCACGTGGGCCCCAGTATGCCCTGGTGGATCTCGTCCTTACCTGGTCCTCATCCGGACCTGGTAACTCTGGTCACCACCTGGGAATCACCTGGACATGGTGTATCTGGCCCCATCTGGGCCTCACCCAGTCGTGGTGACTTTTTTCCCCACCTGGACCTGATTGCTGTGGGCCCCTTCTTGGCCTCACTTGGAACTGTTGACTCTGATCCTAACTGGACCTCACCCAGATCTGGTGACTCTGGTCCTCACCTCTGGACAATTATGACCTGGATACTCTGTTCCACACCTGAGCCTCACCTGGACATGATGACTCTGGATCCCCTCTGGCCTCACCCTGACATGGTAACTCTGGTCCCCATCTGGATGTCACCTAGACCAGGTGAATCTGGTACCCCTCTATGCCTCAACTAGACCTGGTGACTATGGTCCTCAACTGGGCCTCACTATGACCTAGTGAATACGCTCCCCACTTGTGCCTCATCTCGACCTGATGACTCTGGTTCTACGTGGGTATCATCGGGACATGGTTACTCTATTCCCCACTGGGACTGACCTGATCCTGGTAACTCTGGTGCTGACTTTGGCCTCTTCTGTACCAGGTGACTCTGGCTCCGCCTGGGCTTCATCTGTAACTGGTGACTCTGATCCTAAGCATGGCCTCACCTGACCTGGTGACTGTGGTTCCCATCGGGACCTCACCTGGACCTCATATCTCTGGTCCCATCTGGGCCTCACTAGGACCTGGTGTCTCTGCTACCCACCTGGGTAGCATCAGGATATGGTTACACTGCTCACTAAAAGTGACCCAGCCGGACCTACTAACTCTGGTCTTCACCTGGGCCATACCTGGACATGGTGACACTGGTTCTCACCTGGGTATCACCTGGACATGGTGAGTCGGATCCCCACCTGGTCCTCACCTGTAACTGGTGATTCTCGTTTCCACATGGACATCATGTAGACCTGGTGGCTGCAGTGTTTCTAGCTTCTCATGTACCTCATGAATCTGGTCCCCACCAGGGCCGTACCGTGACCTGGTGAGTGTGGTTGCTACTTGCACCTCACCTGGACCTGGTGATTCTGGTCTGCACCTGAGACTACGCTGGATCTGGTGTCTGTGGTCCCCACCAGGGCTTCACCTGGATTTGGGGACTCCGGTCCCCATCTGGGCCTCACCTGGCACTGTTGACCATGGTCCTCAACTGGGCAAAATTGGGACCCAGTGACTGTGTTCCACAACTGGACCTCACCTGGACCAGGTTCCACTGGTCCCCCTCTGGGTCTCACCGTGCCCTAGTGACTGTGAACCCAACTTTGGCCTGACTTGGACCTGCTGTCCCTGGTTGCCACCTGCGCCTGACCACGAACTGTTGACTCTGGTTCTTTCAAGGGCCTCCCCTGTACCTGGTGATCCTGGTCCCCACCTGGGCCTCACCTGGACGTGGTGACTCTTTTCACCACCGGGGACTCACCTGGATCTGCTTACTGTGTTCCACATTGGGCATCAAGTAGACCTGTTGACCATGGTCCCCAAGCCGGCCTCACATGGACCTGTTGCCTCTGATCCCCACCGAGGCCTCACGTGTACCTGGTAACTGTGGTCCTCACCTGGGCCTCATCTGGAATTGGTGACTCTGGTCCCCCCTGTGTATCACCTGGATCAGGAGAGTCTGGTCCCATCTGGACTTCACCTGGATCTGGTGACTCTTGTCCCCACATGAAACTCTCCTGGACCTGGTGACTCTATTCCCAACATGGACCTCACCTGGATCTGGTGACTCTGGTCCTCAGTTTGGCCTCACCTGGACCTGGTGTCTCTTGTCCCCACTTTGACTTAACTCAGAACTGCTGAATCTTGCCCCACCTAGGCCGCACCCAGACCTGGTGACTCTTGTCCCCAGCTATGCCTCAATTCGACCTGATGAATCTGGTCCTCACGTGAGCCTCACATGGACCTGGGACTCAGCTGGATAGAGTGGCTCTGGTTCCTACAAGATGCTCACCTGGACCTGGTGACTGTGGTCCCACCTGGGCCTCACCGTGACGAGGTGACTGGTTCCCACACGGACCTCATCTGGACCTGGTGACTCAGGTCCTCATATGGGCATCATGGGACCTGGTTTCTCAATTCCACATCGGGGCCTCACCTGGACCTAGTGATTCTCGTCCCCCTATGGACCTCACCCTGACGTGGTGCCTATGGTCCCCACCTGGATATCACCAGGACCGGGTGACTCTAGTCCCCCTCTGGGACTCACCCGGAGATGGGGATACTGGTCCTCAACTGGGCCTCAAAAGGACCTGGTGAATCTACACCTCACTTAGGCCTCGTCTGGATCTTGTGATTCTTTTCTCACCTGGCATCAATGGGACATTGCTACACTGTTCCCCACCTGGGCCTCACCTGGACATGAAAACTTTGCTCCACACTTTGGCCTCAAATGGTCCTGATGACTCTGGTCCCCCACCTAGGCCTCAATCTGGCCCTGGTGACTGTGGTCCCCACCTGGGTCTCACCTGGACCTGGTGACTCTCGTTCCCACATGAACCATACCTGGACCTGGTGACAGTGGTGTTCTTGTATACTCACATTTACCTGGTGACTCCGGTCCCCACTAGGGCCCCAATTGGATCTGGTGACTCTGGCCTGCAGGCTGGCCTCACCTGGACCTGGTGACTCAGGTCCCCACGTGGGCCTCTTGGACCTGTGAATCTGGTCGTTACCGGGTCCTCTCCTAGACCCGGGGACTCTGGTCTCCACCTCGGCCTCACTTGGCCCTGTGAATCTGGTCCCCATCTGGGCCTCACCCGTCCTGGTGACTTTGTTACCCACGTGGACCTGATTGCTGTGGACTCTTTCTTGGCCTCACCTGGAACTGGTGACTCTGATCCTATCTTCGCGTCACCCATACCTGGTGACTCTCGTCCCTACCTGGGCATCATCGGGACATGGTTCCACTGCATGGCCTGCAGGTTGGCCTCACCTGGACCTCGTAACTCTGGTCCCTACCTGGGCATCATCGGTAAACCGTTCCTCTGTATTGCCTACAGGTTGGCCTCACCTGGACCTGGTGAGTGGGGTTGACACCTGGGTCTCACCCATACCTGGTGACACAGGTCCCCACGTGGGCCTCACTTCGACCTGGTGAATCTGGTCCTTACCTGGTCCTCTCCCGGAACTGGTAACTCTGATCACCACCTGGGCCTCACCTGGGCCTGGAGAATCTGGTCCCCATCTGGGCCTCACCCAGTCCTGTTGACTTTGTTACCCACCTGGACCTGATTGCTGTGTAACCCTTCTTGTCCTCACCTGGAACTTGTGACTCTGATCCTAACTGGGCCTCACCCAGATCTGGTGACTCTGGTACTCACCTGTGGACCAATAAGACCTGGATACTCTGTTCCACACCTGAGCCTCACCTGGACATGATGACTCTGGAACCTCTCTAGGCCTCATCCTGACCTGGGGACTCTGGTCCCCATCTGGATGTCACCTGGACAGGTGATTCTGGTACCCCTCTAGGCCTCAACCAGATCCTGTGACTCTGGTCCTCCATTGGACCTCACCTGGTCCTAGTGAATATGCTCCATCTGGATCTCATTGGACCTGATGATTCTGATCCCTACCTGGGCATCATTGGGACATGGTTCCACTGCATGGACTTCAGGTTGGCCTCACCTGGACCTGTTAACTCTGGTCCCTACCTGGGCATCATCGGGACATGGTTCCACTGCATGGCCTGCAGGTTGGCCTCACCTGGACCTGGTAACTCTAGTCCCTACCTGGGCATCATCGGGACATATTTCCTCTGTATGGCCTGCAGGTTGGCCTCACCTGGACCTGGTGAGTGGGGTTGCCATCTGGGCCTCACTCATACCTGGTGACAAAGGACCCACGTGGGCCTCACTTGGACCTGGTGAATCTGGTCTTATCCTGGTCCTCACCCGGAACCGGTAACTCTTTTCACAACCTGGAATCACCTGGACCTCGTGAATCTGGTCCCCATCTGGGCCTCACCCAGTCCTGGTGACTTTGCTTCCCGCCTTGACCTGATTGCTGTGGACTCCTTCTTGGCCTCACCTGGAACTGCTGACTCTGATCCTTACTGGGCCTCACCCAGATCTGGTGACTCTGGTCCTCACCTGTGGACCATTATGACCTGGATACTCTGTTCCACACCTGAGCCTCACCTGGACATGATGACTCTGGATCCCCTCTGGGCCTCAGCCTGACATGGTGACATGGGCCCCATCTGGATGTCACCAAGACCAGGTGAATCTGGTACCCCTCTAGGCCTCAACTTGACCTGGTGTCTCTGGTCCTCAACTGGGCCTCACCGGGACCTAGTGAATATGCTCCCCACCTCCGCCTCATCTGGAACTGGCGACTCTGGTACTACCTGGGACTCATTGGGACATGGTTACTCTATTCCCCACTGGGACTGCCCTGATCCTGGTAACTCTGGTCCTGACTTTGGCCTCTTCTGTACCAGGTGACTCTGGCTCCACCTGGTCCTCACCTGTAACTGGTGATTGTCGTTCCCACATGGTCATCATGTGGACCTGGTGGCTGCAGTGTTTCTAGCTTCTCATGTACCTCATGACTCTGGTCTCCACCAGGGCCTCACCGGGACCTGGTGAGTGTGGTTGCCACCGGCAACTCACCTGGACCTGGTGATTCTGGTCTGCACCTGAGACTACCCTGGATCTGGTGACTGTCGTCCCCACCTGGGCTTCACCTGGATTTGGGGACTCCGGTCCCCATCTGGCGTCACCTGGCCCTGTTGACCATGGTACTCAACTGGGCAAAATTGGGACCTGGTGACTGTGTTCCACACCTGGACCTCACCTGGACCAGTCGACTCTGGTTCCCCTCTGGGTCTCACCGTGCCCTAGTGACTGTGGACCCCACTTTGGACTGACTTAGACCTGCTGACCCTGGTTCCCACCTGCGACTGACGTCGTACTGTTGACTCTGGTACTTTCAAGGGCCTCCCCTGGACCTGGTAATCCTGGTCCCCACCTGGGCCTCACCTGGACGTGGTAACTTTTGTCACCACCGGTTACTCACCTAGACCTGGTTACTGTGTTCCACACCTGAGCCTCAAGTACACCTGTTGACCATGGTCCCCAAGCCGGCCTCACATGGACCTGTTGACTCTGATCCCCACCGGGGCCTCTCGTGTACCTGGTAACTCTGGTCCTCACCTGGGCATCATTGGTCCTGGTGACTCTGTTCCATACCTGAGGCTCCCCTGGACATGATGACTCTGGAACCTCTCTGGCTATCAACCTGCCCTGGTGACTCTGGTCCCCATATGGATGTCACCTGGACCTGGGGATTATGGTACCCCTCTGGGCCTCAACCTGATCTGGTGACTCTGGTCCTCAAATGGGCCTCACCTGGACCTAGTGAATATGCTCCATCTGGGCCTCATTTGGACCTGGTGACTCTGGTCCCTACCTGGGCATCATCGGGACATGGTTCCACTGCATGACCTGCAGGTTGGCCTCACATGGACCTGGTAACTCTGGTCCCTACCTGGGCATCATCGGGACATTGTTCCTCTACATGGCCTGCAGGTTGGCCTCACCTGGACCTGGTGAGTGGGGTTGGCACATGGGCCTCACTCATACATTGTGACACAGGTCCCCCGTGGGCCCAGTATTACCTGGTGAATCTCGTCCTTACCTGGTCCTCACCCGTACCTGGTAACCCTGGTCACCACCTGGGAATCACCTGGACCTGGTGAATCTGGACCCCATCTGGTCCTCACCGAGTCCTGGTGACTTTGTTCCCCTCTGGACCTGAATGCTGTGGACTCCTTCATGGCCTCAACTGGAAGTGGTGACTCTGATCCTACCTGGGCCTCACCCAGATCTGGTGACTCTGGTCCTCACCTGTGGACCATTATGACCTGGATACTCTGTTAAACACCTGAGCCTCACCTGGACATGATGACTCTGGATCCCCACGGGGCCTCACCCTGACATGGTGACTCTGGTCCCCATCTGGATGTCACCTAGATCTGGTGAATCTGTTACCCCTCTAGGGCTCAAAAAGACCTGGTGACACTGGTCCTGAACTGGGTGTCACCGAGACCTAGTGAATATGCTCCCCACCTGCGCCTCATCTGGACCTGTTGACGCTGGGTCTACCTGGGCATCATCGGGACATGGTTACTCTGTTCCCCACTGGGAATGACCTGATCCTGGTAACTCTGGTCCTGATTTTGGCCTCTTCTGTACCAGGTGACTCAGGCTCCAACTGGGCCTCACCTGTAACTGGTGACTCTGATACAAAGCATGGCCTCTCCTGACCTGGTGACTGTGGTTCCCATCGGGACCTCACCTGGACCTCATGTCTCTGGTCCCACCTGGGCCTCACCAGGACCTGGTGTCTCTGGTTCCCACCTGGGTAGCATCAGGATATGGTTACACTGTTCAGTAACAGTGACCCAGCCGGACCTATTAACTCTGGTCTTCACCTGGGCCACACCTGGACATGGTGACACTCCTTCCCACCTGGGTATCACCTGGAAATGGTGAGTCAGATACCCACCTGGTCCTAACCTATAACTGTTGATTCTCGTACCCACATGGACATCATGTGGACCTGGTGGCTGCGGTGTTTCTAGTTTGTCATGTACCTTGTGACACTGGTCCCCACCAGGGCCTCACCGGGACCTGGTGATTGTGGTTGCCACCTGCACCTCACCTGGACCTGGTGATTCTGGTCTGCACCTGAGACTACCCTGGATCTGGTGACTGTGGTCCCCACCTGGGCTTCACCTGGATTTGGGGACTCTGGTCCGCATCTGAGCCTCACCTGGCCCTGTTGACCATGGTCCTCAACTGGGCAAAATTGGGACGCGGTGACTGTGTTCCACAACTGGACCTCACCTGGACCACGTGACTCTGGTTCCCCTCTGGGTCTCACCATTCCCTAGTGACTGTGAACCCCACTTACCCCTGACTTGGACCTGCTGACCCTGGTTGAAACCTGCGCCTGACCTCCAATTGTTGACTCTGGTTCTTTCAAGGGCCTCCCCTGTACCTGGTGATCCTGGTCCCCACCTGGGTTTCACATGGATCTGGTGACTCTGGTCCCCACCTGGACTTTACCTGGATCTGGTGAATCTGGACCCAACCTGGACCTCTCCTGGACCTCGTGACTCTCTTTCCAACATGGACCTCACCTGGATCTGGTGACTCTGGTCCTCTCTTTGGCCTCACCTGGACCTGGTGTCTGTCGTCCCCACTTTGACCTAACTCAGAACTGCTGAATCTTGCCCCACCTAGGCCGCACACAGACCTGGTGACTCTGTCCCCAGCTATGCCTCAATTCGACCTGATGAATCTGGTCCTCACGTGGGACTCACCTGGTCCTGGGACTCAGCTGGATAGTGTGGCTCTGGTTCTCACAAGGGGATCACCTGATACTGCTGAATGTGGTCTTATTCTATGCCTCACCAGGACGTAGTGATTCTGTTCCCCATCTGGGCCAGCATGGCCCTAGGGACTCTGATCCTCACCCAGGCGTCATTGGGCCCTGGATAATCTATTCCACACCTGGGCCTCTCTTTGACCAGGGACCTCTGGTCCCATTCTGGGCCTCAAACTAAACTGGTTACTCTGGTTCCCTCTCTGGGCCTCACCCTGCCCTGGTGACTCTGGTCACCCGTTACGCTTCACTTGGGCCTGGAGAATCTGGTCCTTAGCTGTTCCACACCTGGATCTGGTGAGTGGTCGCCACCTGGGCCTCACCTGGACTTGGTGAATCCTGTTGCCTCCTGCGCCTCACCTGGACCTTGTGACTGTGGTCCCACCTGGGCCTCACCTGGACGAGGTGACTGGTTCCCACAGGGACCTCACCTGGACCTGGTGACTCAGGTCCTCATATGGGCATCATGGGACCTGGTTTCTCAGTTCCACATCGGGGCCTCCCCTGGACCTAGTGATTCTTGTCCCCCTCTGGGCCTCACCCTGACGTGGTGACTCTGGTCCCCACCTGGATATCACCAGAACCGGGTGACTCTGGTCCCCCACTGGGACTCACCTGGAGCTGGGGACACTGGTCCTCAGCTGATCCTCAACAGGACCTGGTGAATCTACTCCTCACTTAGGCCTCGTCTGGACCTTGTGACTCTTTTCCCACCTGGCATCAATGGGACATGTTTACTCTGTTCCCCACCTGGGCCTCACCTGAACATGATAACTTTGATCCACACTTTGGCCTCAACTGCTCCTGATGACTCTCGTCCCCCCTCCTAGGCCTCACTCTGGACCTGGTGACTGTGGTCCCAACCTGGGTCTCACCTGGGCCTGGTGACTCTCATTCCCACTAGAACCACACCTGGACTTGGTGACTGTGGTGTTCTTGTAGACTCACATTTACCTGTTGACTCAGGTCCCCACTAGGGCCTCACCTGGATCTGGTGACACTGGCCTGCAGGTTGGCCTCACCTGGAACTGGTGAGTGGGGATGCCACCTGGGCCTCACCTATACCTCGTGACTCAGGTCCCCACGTGGGCCTCTTGGACCTGTTGAATCTTGTTACCTGGTCGTCTCCCAGACCCGGGAATTCTGGTCACCTCCTGGGCCTCACCTGGACCTGGTGAATCTGGTCCCCATCTGGGCCTCACGCAGTCCTGGTGACTTCGTTCCCCACTTGGGCCTGATTGATGTGGACTCTTTCTTGGCCTCACCTGGAACTGGTGACTCTCATCATATCTGCGCGTCATCCAGACCTGGTGACTCTGGTCCTCACCTGGGCATCATTGGTACCTGGTGACTCTGTTCTATACCTGAGCCTCACCTGGACATGATGACTCTGGAACCTCTCTGGGCCTCACCCTTCCCTGGTGACTGTGGTCCCCATCAGGATGTCACCTAGACCAGGGGATTCTCGTATCCCTCTAGGCCTCAACCAGATCTGGTGACTCTGGTCTTCAACTGAGCCTCACCTGGACCAAGTGAAAATGCTCCATGTGGGCCTCATTTGGACCTGGTGACTCTGGTCCCAACCTGGGCATCATAGGGATATGGTTCCACTGCATGGCCTGCAGGTTGGACTCACCTGGACCTGGTAACACTGGTCCCTAGCTGGGCATAATCGGGACATGGTTCCACTGCATGGCCTGCAGGTTGGCCTCACCTGGACATGGTAACTCTGGTCCCTACCTAGGCTTTATCGGGACATGATTCCACACATGCCCTGCAGGTTGGCATCACCTGCACCTGGTAATTCTAGTCCCTACCTGTGCATCATCAGGACATGGTTCCTCTGCATGGCCTGTAAGTTGGCCTCACCTGGACATTGTAACTCTGGTCCCTACCTGGGCTTTATCGGGACATGATTCCACACATGCCCTGCAGGTTGGCATCACCTGCACCTGGTAATTCTAGTCCCTACCTGTGCATCATCAGGACATGGTTCCTCTGCATGGCCTGCAGGTTGGCATCACCTGGACCTGGTGAGTGGGGTTGTCACCTGTGCCTCACACATGCCTGGTGACACAGGTCCCCACGTGGGCCTCACTTGGAACGGGTGAATCTGGTCCTTACCTTGTTCTCACCCGGAACTCGTAACTCTGGTCACCACCTGGGAATCACCTGGACCTGGTGTTTCTGGTACCCATCTGGGCGTCATCCAGTCCTGGTGACATTGTTCCCCACCTGGACCTGATTGCTGTGGACTCTTTCTTGGCCTCACCTGGAACTGGTGACTCTGATCCTATCTGCGCATCACCCAGACCTGGTGACTCTGGTCCTCACCTGGACATGATGACTCTGGAACCTCTCTGGGCCTCACCCTAACCTGGTGACCCTGGTCCCCATCTGGAACTCACCTGTATCTGGTGACTCTGGTCTCAGTTTGTCCTCACCTGGACTGGTGTCTATCGTCCACACTTTGACCTAACTCAGAACTGCTGAATCTTGCCCCACCTAGGCCGCACCTAGACCTGATGACTCTTGTCCCCAGCGATGCTTCAATTCGACCTGATGAATCTGGTCCTCACGTGGGCCTCACATGGACCTGGGACTCAGCGGGATAGAGTGGCTCTGGTTCCCACAAGGGGCTCACCTGATACTGGTGACTGTGTTCTTATTCTATGCCTCACCAGGACCTAGTGATTCTGTTCCCCATCTGGGCTTTCATGGCCCTAGTGACTCTGGTCCTCACCCAGGCATCATTGGGACCTGGATACTCTATTCCTCACCTAGGCATCACTTTGTCCAGGGACCTCTGGTCCCAATCTGGGCCTCAAACTAAACTGGTTACTCTGGTTCCCACTCGGGGCCTCACCCTTACCTGGAAAATCTGGTCACCCCTTGGGCTTCACTTGGGCCTGGTGAATCTGGCTCTTATCTGGTCCGCACCTGGATCTGGTGACAGATCACCACGTGGGCCTCACCTGGACTTGATGAATCCTGTTGCCTCCTGCGCCTCACCTGGACCTTGTGACTGTGGTCCCTCCTGGAACTCACCTGGATCTGGTGGTTCTGGTTCCCATATGGGGCTCTCCTGGACCTGGTTCCTGTGGTCTCCATCTGGCCTCACCTGGAACACAATGACTCTGATCCATATTTGGGCCTCTCCTGGACCTGTTGACTCTAGTCCTTACCTGGGCATCATTGGGACCTGGATACTCTCTTATGTACCTGGGCCTCACCAGGACCTGGTGACTGTGGTCCCACCCGGGCCTCACCTGGACGGGGTGACTGGTTCCCACAGGGACATCACCTCGACCTGGTGACGCAGGTCCTCATATGGGAATCTTGGGACCTGGATTCACAGTTCCACATTGGGGCCTCTCCTGGACCTAGTGATTCTCGTCCCCCACTGGGCCTCACCCTGACTTGTGACACTGGTCCCCACCTGGATATCACCAGAACCGGGTGACACACCCGGAGCTGGGGACACTGGTCCTCAGCTGAGCCTCAACAGGACCTGGTGAATCTACTCCAAACTTAGGCTTCGTCTGGACCTTGTGACTATTTTCCCACCTGGCATTATTGGGATATGGTTACTCTGTTCCCCATCTGGGCCTCACCTGGACATGATAACTTTGCTGCACACTTTGGCCTCAACTGGTCTTGATGATTCTCGTCCCCCAACCTAGGCCTCAATCTGAACCTGTTGACTGTCGTCCCCACCTGGGTCTCACCTGGAACTGGTGACTCTTGTTCCCACATGAACCACACCTGGACCTGGTGACTGTGGTGTTCTTGTAGACTCACTTTTACCTGCCTTCTCCGGTGCCGACTAGGGCCTCACGTGGATCTGGTGACTTTGGCATGCAGGTTGGCCTCACCTGGACATGGTGAGTGGAGTTGCCACCTGGGCCTCACCCATACCTGGTGAGTCAGGTCCCCTCGTGGGCCTCTTGGACCTGGTATCTGGTCCATACCTGGTCGTCTCCCAGCCCCGGGGTCTCTGGTCACCACCTGAGCCTACCTGGACATGGTGAATCTGATCCCCATCTGGGCCTCACCCAGGCCTGTTGACTTTGTTCCCCATCTGTATCTGATTGCTGTGGACTCTTTCTTCGCCTCACCTGGAACTGGTGACTCTGCTCCTATCTGCCCGTCACCGAGACCTGGTGACGCTGGTCCTCACCTGGGCATTTTTGGTACCTGGTGACTCTGTTCCACACCTGAGCCTCACCTGGACATGATGACTCTGGAACCTCTCTGGGCCTCATCCTGACCTGGTGACTCTGGTCCCCATCTGGAAGTCACCTGCACCAGGTGATTCTCGTACCCCTCTAGACCTCAACAAAGTCTGGTGACTCTGGTCTTCCACTGGACCTCACCTGGACCTAGTGAATATGCTCCATCTGGGCCTCATTGGACCTGGTGATTCTGGTCCCTACATGGGCATTATCGGGACATGGTTCCACTGCATGGCCTGCAGTTTGGCCTCACCTGGTCCTGGTAACTCTAGTCCCCACCTGCGCCTCATCTGGACCTGGTGACGCTGGGTCTACCTGGGCATCATCGGAACATAGTTACTCTGTTCCCCACTGGGACTGACCTGATCCTGGTAACTCTGGTCCTGACTTTGGCCTCTTCTGTACCAGGTGACTCTGGCTCCACCTGGGCCGCACCTGTAACTGGTGACTCTGATCCTAAGCATGGCCTCAACTGACCTGGAGACTGTGGTTCCCATCAGGACCCCACCTGGACCTCGTGTCTCTGGTCCCACCTGGGCCACACCAGGACCCGGTGTCTCTGGTACCCACCTGGGTAGCATCAGGATATGGTTGCACTGTTCACTAATAGCGGCCCAGCCAGACCTATTAACTCTGGTCTTCACCTGGGCCACACCTGGACATGGTGACACTGGTTCGAACCTTGGTATCACCTGGACATGGTGAGTCGGATCCCCACCTGGTCCTCACCTGTAACTGGTGATTCTCATTCCAGCATGGACATCACGTGGACCTGGTCGTGCAGTGTTTCTAGCTTCTCATGTACCTCGTGACTCTGGTCCCCACCAGGGCCTCACCGGGACTTGGTGAGTGTGGTTGCCACCTGCACCTCACCTGGACCTGGTGATTCTGGTCTGCACCTGAGACTACCCTGGATCTGGTGACTGTTGTCCCCACCTGGGCTTCACCTGGATTTGGTGACTCTGGTCCCCACCTGGGCTTCACCTGGATTTGGGGACTCTGGTCCCCAACTGGGTCTCACCTGACCCTGTTGACCATGGTCCTCAACTGGGCAAAATTGGGACCCGGTGACTGTGTTCCACAACTGGACCTCACCTGGACCAGATGACTCTGGCCCCCTCTCGTTCTCACCGTGCCCTAGTGACTGTGAACCCCACTTTGGCCTGTCTTGGCCCTTCTGACCATGGCTGCCACCTGCGCCTGACCTCGAAATGTTGACTCTGGTTCTTTCCAGGGCCTACTTGGACCTGGTGATCCTGGTCCCAACCTGGGCCTCTCCTGGACGTGATGAAACTTGTCACCACCGGGGACTCACCTGGACTTGGTTACTGTGTTCCAAACCTGGGCCTCAAATAGACCTGTTCACCAAGGTCCCCAAGCCGGCCTCACAAGGACCTGTTGCCTCTGATCCCCACCGGGGCCTCACATGTATTTCGTAACTCTGGTCCTCAGCTGGGCCTCAGATGGATCTGGTGACTCTGGTCCCCACCTGGAAGTCACCTGGATCTGGTGACTCTGGTCCCCACTTGGACCTCTCCTGGACCTGGTGACTCTCTTTCCAACATGGACCTCACCTGGATCTGGTGAATCTGGTCCTCAGTTTGGCCTCACCTGGACCTGGTGTCTCTCGTCCCCACTTTGACCTAACTCAGAACTGCTGAATCTTGCCCCACCTAGGCCACACTCAAACCTGGTGACTCTTGTCCCCAGCTATGCCTCAATTCGATCTGATGAATCTGGTCCTCACGTGGGCCTCACATGGACCTGGGACTCAGCTGGACAGAGTGGCTCTGGTTCCCACAAGGGGTTCACCTGATACTGGTGACTGTGGTCTTATCCTATGCCTCATCAGGACCTAGTCATTCTGTTCCCCATCTGGGCCTGCATGGCCCTAGTGACACTGATCCTCACCCAGGCATCATTGGGACCTGGATACTCTATTCCACACCTGAGCCTCACTTTGACCAGGGACCTCTGGTCCCATTCTGGGCCTCAAACTAAACTGGTTACCCTGGTTCCCCCTCTGGTACTCACCCTTACATGGTGACTCTGGTCACCCCTTGGTTTTCACTTGGGCCTGGAGAATCGGGTCCTTAGCTGGTCCGCACCTGGATGTTGTGACTGGTCGCCACCTGGGCCTCACCTGGACTTGGTGAATCCTGTTGCCACCTTGGCCTCACCTGGACCTTGTGACTGTGGTCCTACCTGGACCTTACCTGGATCTGGTGGCTCTAGTTCCCATATGGGGTTCTCCTCGACCTGGTTCCTTGGTCTCCATCTGGCCTCACTTGGAAAACAATGACTCTGATCCACATTTGGGCCTCTCCTGGATCTGTTGACTCTGGTCCTTCCCTGGGCATCATTGGGACCTGGATACTCTCTTATATACCTGGGCCTCACCTGGAACTGGTGACTGTGGTCCCACCTGGGCCTCACCTGGACGAGGTGACTGGTTCCCACAGGGACCTCCCCTGGGCCTGGTGACTCAGGTCCTCATATGTGCATCATGGGACCTCTTTTCTCAGTTCCCCATCGGGGCCTCACCTGGACCTAGTGATTCTCGTTCCCCTCTGGGCCTCATCCTGACGTGGTGACTCTGGTCCGCACCTGACTCACACCAGAACCGGGTGACTCTGGTCCCCCTCTGGGAATCACCCAGAGCTGGGGACACTGATACTCAACTGGGCCTCAACAGGACCTGGTGAATCTACTCCTCACTTAGGCCTCGTCTGGACCTTGTGACTCTTTTCCCACCTGGCATCTATGGGATATTTTTACTCTGTTCCCCACCTGGGCCTCACTTGGACATGATAACTTTGCTCCATACTTTGGACTCAACTCGTCCCGATGACTCTGGTCCCCCCACCTAGGCCTCAATCTGGACCTGGAGACTGTCATCCACACCTGGGTCTCACCTGGACCTTGTGACTCTCGTTCCCACATGAATCACACCTGGACCTGGTGACTGTGGTGTACTTGTAGACTCACTTTTACCTGGAAACTCTGGCCCCACTAGGGCCTCACCTGGATCTGGTGACTCTGGCCTGCAGGTTGGCCTCACCTGGACTTGGTTAGTGGGATGCCACCTGGTCCTCACCCATACCTGGTGACTCAGGTCCCCACGTGGGCCTCTTGGACCTGGTGAATCGGGCCCTTACCTGGATTCTCCCAGACCCTGGGAATCTTGTCACAACCTGGGCCTCACCTTGACCTGGTGAATCTGGTCCCCATCTGGGCCTAACCCAGTCCTGGTGACTATGTTCCCCACCTGGACGTGTTTGCTCTGGACTCTTTCTTGCCCTCACCTTGAACTGGTGACTCTGATCCGATCTGTACCTCACCCAGACCTGGTGACTCTCGTCCTCACCTGGGCATCATTGATACCTGGTTACTCTATTCCACACCTGAGCCTCACCTGGACATGATGTCTCTGGGACCTCTCTGGGCCTCACCCTGACCTGGTGATCTGGTCCCCATCTGGATGTCACCTGGACCAGGGGATTCTGGAACCCCTCTAGGGCTCAAACAGTTCTGGTGACTCTTGTCCTCAACTGGGCCTCACCTGGACCTAGTGAATATGCTCCATCTGGGCCTCATTTGGACCTGGTGACTCTGGTCCCTACGTGGGCAACATCGGGACATGGTTCCCATAATGGTCTGCAGGTTGGCCTCCTCTTGACCTGGTAACTCTGGTCTCTATCTGGGCATCATCGGGACACGGTTCCTCTGCATGGCCTGCAGGTTGGCGTCACCTGGACCTCGTACCTCTGGTCCCTACCTGGGCATCATCGGGACACGGTTCCTCTGCATGGCCTGCAGGTTGTCCTCACCTAGACCTGATGAGTGGGCTTGTCACCTGGGACTCACCCATACCTGGTGACACAGGTCTCACGTGGGCCTCACTTGGACCTGGTGAATCTGGTCCTTACCTGGTCCTCACCCGGAACTGGTAACCCTTGTCACCACCTGGGAATCACCTAGACCTGGTGAATCTGATCCCCATCTGCGCCTCACCCATTCCTGGTGACTTTGATCCCCACCTGGACCTGATTGCTGTGGACTCCTTCTAGGCCTCAACTGGAACTTGTGACTCTGCTCCTAACTGGGCCTCACCCAGATCTGGTGACTCTGGCCCTCACATGTGGACCATTATGACCTGGATACTCTGTTCCACACCTGAACCTCACCTGGACATGATGATTCTGGATGCCCTCTGGGCCTCACACTGACATTGTGACTCTGGTCCCCATCTGGATGTCCCCTAGACCAGGTGAATCTGGTACCCCTCTAGGCGTCAACTAGACCTGGTGACTCTGGTCCTCATCTGTGCCTCACCTGGACCTAGTGAATATTCTCCCCACTTGCGCCTCACTGGACCCGGTGACTCTGATTCTACCTGGGCATCATTGGGACATGGTTACTGTATTACCCACTGGGAGTGACCTGATCCTGGTAACTCTGGTCCTGACTTTGGCCTCTTCTGTACCAGGTGACTCTGGCTCCACCTGGGCCTCACCTGTACCTGGTGACTCTGATCCTATGCATGGGCTCACCTGACCTGGTGACTGTGGTTCCCATCGAGACCTCACCTGGACCTCATGTCTCCGGTTACACCTGGGCCTCACTAGGACCTGGTGTCTCTGGTACCCACCTGGGTAGCATCAGGATATGGTTACACTGTTCACTAACACTCATCCAGCCGGACCTAATAACTCTGGTCTTCACCTGGGGCACACGAAGACATGGTGACACTGGTTCCCACCTGGGTCTCACCTGGACATGGTGACTCGGATCCCCACCTGCTCCTCACCTGTAACTTGTAATTCTCGTTCCCACATGGACATCATGTGGACCTGGTGGCTGCAGTGTTACTAGCTTCTCATGTACCTCGTGACTCTGGTCCCCACCGGGGCCTCACCGGGACTTGGTGAGTGTGGTTGCCACCTGCACGCCACCAGGACCTGGTGATTCTGGTGTCCACCTGATACTACCCTAGATCTGGTGACTGTGGTCCCCACCTGGGCTTCACCTGAATTTGGGGACTCCGGTCCCCATCTGGGCCTCACCTGGCCCTGTTGACCATGGTCATCAACTGTGCAGAATTGGGACCCGGTGACTGTATTACACAACTGGATCTCACCTGGACAAGGTGACTCTGGTCCCCCTCTGGGTCTCACTTTGCCCTAGTGACTGTGAACCCCACTTTGGCCTGACTTGGACCTGCTGACCCTGGTTGCCACCTGCGCCTGACCTCAAACTGTTGACTCTGGTTCTCTCAAGGGCCTCCCCTGTACCTGGTGATCCTGGTCCCCAATTGGTCCTCAACTGGACGTGGTGACTCTTCTCACCACCGGGGACTCACCTGGACATGATTACTTTGTTTCACACCTGGGCCTCACGTAGACCTGTTGACGGTGGTCCCCAAGCCGGCCTCACGTGGACCTTTTGGCTCTGATCCCCACCGGGGGCTCACGTGTACCTGGTAACTTTGATCCTCACCTGGGCCTCATCTGGACCTAGTGACTCTGGTCCCCACCTGGGCTTCACTTGGATCTGGTGACTCTGGTCCCCACCTGGACTTCACCTGTATCTGGTGACTCTGGTCTTCCACTGGACCTCACCTGGACCTAGTGAATATGCTCCATCTGGGCCTCATTGGACCTGGTGATTCTGGTCCCTACCTGGGCATTATCGGGACATGGTTCCACTGCATGGCCTGCAGTTTGGCCTCACCTGGACCTGGTAACTCTAGTCCCTACCTGGGCATCATCGGGAGATGGTTCCTCTGCATTGGCCTGCAGGTTGGCCTCACCTGGACCTGGTGAGTGGGGTTGTCACCTGGGTCTCACACATGCCTGGTGACACAGGTCCCCACGTGGGCCTCACTTGGACTTGGTGAATCTGGTCCTTACCTGGTCCTCACCCGGAACTCGTAACTCTGGTAACCACCTGGGAATCACCTGGACCTGGAGAATCTGGTCCCCATCCAGGCCTCATCCAGTCCTGGTGACTTTGCTCCCCACCTGGACCTGATTGCTGTGGACTCCTTCTTGGCCTCACCTGGAATTGGTGACTCTGATCCTAACTGTGCCTCACCCAGATCTGGTGACTCTGTTCCTTCCTGTGGACCATTATGACCTGGATACTCTGTTCCACACCTGAGTCTCACCTGGACATGATGACTCTAGATCCCCTCTGGGCCTCAGCCTGACATGATGACTCTGGTCCCCATCTGGATGTCACCTAGACCAGGTGAATCTGGTACCCCTCTAGGCCTCAACTTGACCTGGTAAATCTGGTCCTCACTTGGACTCACCGGGACCTAGTGAGCATGCTCCCCACATGCGACTCATCTGGACGTGTTGACTCTGGTTCTACCTGGGCATCATCGAGACATGGTGACTCTATTCCCCACTGGGACTGACCTGATCCTGGTAATTCTGGTCCTGATTTTGGCCTCTTCTGTACCAAGTGACTCTGGCTCCACCTGGGCCTCACCTGTAACTGGTGACTCTGATCCTAAGCATGGCCTCACCTGACCTGGAGACTGTGGTTCCCATCGGGACCTCAGCTGGACCTCGTGTCTCTGGTCCCACCTGGGCCACACCAGGACCCGGTGTCTCTGGTACCCACCTGGGTAGGATCAGAATATGGTTGCACTGTTCACTAATAGCGACCCAGCCAGACCTATTAACTCTGGTCCTCACCTGGGCCACACCTGGACATGGTGACACTGGTTCGAACCTGGGTCTCACCTGGACATGGTGAGTCGGATCCCCACCTGGTCCTCACCTGTAACTGGTGATTCTCATTCCAGCATGGACATCACGTGGACCTGGTCGTGCAGTGTTTCTAGCTTCTCATGTACCTCGTGACTCTGGTCCCCACCAGGGCCTCACCGGGACTTGGTGAGTGTGGTTGCCACCTGCACCTCACCTGGACCTGGTGATTCTGGTCTGCACCTGAGACTACCCTGGATCTGGTGACTGTGGTCCCCACCTGGGCTTCACCTGGATCTGGTGACTCTGGTCCCCACCTGGGCTTCACCTGGATTTGGGGACTCTGGTCCCCAACTGGGTCTCACCTGACCCTGTTGACCATGGTCCTCAACTGGGCAAAATTGGGACCCGGTGACTGTGTTCCACAACTGGACCTCACCTGGACCAGATGACTCTGGCCCCCTCTCGGTCTCACCGTGCCCTAGTGACTGTGAACCCCACTTTGGCCTGTCTTGGCCCTTCTGACCATGGCTGCCACCTGCGCCTGACCTCGAAATGTTGACTCTGGTTCTTTCCAGCGCCTACTTGGACCTGGTGATCCTGGTCCCAACCTGGGCCTCTCCTGGACGTGATGAAACTTGTCACCACCGGGGACTCACCTGGACTTGGTTACTGTGTTCCAAACCTGGGCCTCAAATAGACCTGTTCACCAAGGTCCCCAAGCCGGCCTCACAAGGACCTGTTGCCTCTGATCCCCACCGGGGCCTCACATGTATTTCGTAACTCTGGTCCTCAGCTGGGCCTCAGATGGATCTGGTGACTCTGGTCCCCACCTGGAAGTCACCTGGATCTGGTGACTCTGGTCCCCACTTGGACCTCTTTTGGAACTGGTGACTCTCTTTCCAACATGGACCTCACCTGGATCTGGTGAATCTGGTCCTCAGTTTGGCCTCACCTGGACCTGGTGTCTCTCGTCCCCACTTTGACCTAACTCAGAACTGCTGAATCTTGCCCCACCTAGGCCACACTCAAACCTGGTGACTCTTGTCCCCAGCTATGCCTCAATTCGATCTGATGAATCTGGTCCTCACGTGGGCCTCACATGGACCTGGGACTCAGCTGGACAGAGTGGCTCTGGTTCCCACAAGGGGTTCACCTGATACTGGTGACTGTGGTCTTATCCTATGCCTCACCAGGACATAGGGATTCTGTTCCCCATCTGGGCCTGCATGGCCCTAGTGACACTGATCCTCACCCAGGCATCATTGGGACCTGGATACTCTATTCCACACCTGAGCCTCACTTTGACCAGGGACCTCTGGTCCCATTCTGGGCCTCAAACTAAACTGGTTACCCTGGTTCCCCCTCTGGTACTCACCCTTACATGGTGACTCTGGTCACCCCTTGGGCTTCACTTGCGGCTGGTGAATCTGGTTCTTAGCTGGTCCGCACCTGGATGTTGTGACTGGTCGCCACCTGGGCCTCACCTGGACTTGGTGAATCCTGTTGCCACCTTGGCCTCACCTGGACCTTGTGACTGTGGTCCTACCTGGACCTTACCTGGATCTGGTGGCTCTAGTTCCCATATGGGGTTCTCCTCGACCTGGTTCCTTGGTCTCCATCTGGCCTCACTTGGAAAACAATGACTCTGATCCACATTTGGGCCTCTCCTGGATCTGTTGACTCTGGTCCTTCCCTGGGCATCATTGGGACCTGGATACTCTCTTATATACCTGGGCCTTACCTGGACCTTGTGACTGTGGTCCCACGTGCGCCTCACCTGGACGAGGTGACTGGTTCCCACAGGGCCCTCACCTGGACCTGGTGACTCAGGTCCTCATATGGGCATCATGGGACCTGGTTTCTCAGTTCCACATCGGGGCCTCACCTGGACCTAGTGATTCTCGTCCCCCTCTGGGCCTCTCCGTGACGTGGTGACTCTGGTCCCCACCTGGATATCACCAGAACCGGGTGACTCTGGTCCCTCTCTGGGTCTCACCCGGAGCTGGGGACACCGTTCCTAAACAGGGCCTCAACAGGACCTATTGAATCTACTCCTCACTTTGGCCTCGACTGGACCTTGTGACACTTTTCCCACCTCGCATCCATGGGACATGGATATTCTATTCCCCACCTGGGCCTCACCTGGACATGGTAACTTTTCTCCACACTTTGGCCTCAACTGGTGCTGATGACTCTTGTCCCCCGACCTAGGCCTCAATCTGGACCTGGTGACTGTGGTCCCCACCTGGGCCTCACCTGGACCTGGTGACTCTCGTTCCCACATGAACAACACCTGGACCTGGTGACTGTGGTGTTCTTGTAGACTCACATTTACCTGGTGACTCCGGTCCCCACTAGGGCCTCAACTGGATCTAGTGACTCTACCAAAATTTGGCCTCACCTTGACCTGGTGAGTGGGGTTGCCACCTGGGCCTCACCCATACCTGGTGACTCAGGTCCCCGCGTGGGCCTCTTGGACCTGGTGAATCTGGTCCTTACCTGGTTCTCTCCCAAACCTGGGGACTCTGGTCACCACCTGGGCCTCACGTGGACCTGGTGTATCAGGCCCCATCTGGGCCTCACCCAGTCCTGGTGACTTTGTTCCCCACCTGGACCTGATTGCTGTGGACTACTTGTTGGCCTCACCTGGAACTGGTGTCTCTCATCCTAACTGGGCCTAGCTCAATCTCCTGACTCTGGTCCTCCCCTGTGGACCACTATGAACAGGATACTCTGTACCACACCTGAGCCTCTCCTGGACATGATGACTCTGGATCCACTCTGGGCCTCACCCTGACGTGGTAACTCTGGTCTCCATGTGGATGTCACCTAGACCAGGTGAATCTGGTACCCCACTAGGCCTCAGTTAGACCTGGTGACTCTGGTCCTCACATGGGCCTCACCGGGACCTAGTGAATATGCTCCCCAACTGTGCCTCATCTGGACCTGTTGACTCTGGTTCTACCTGGGCATCATCGGGACATGGTTACTGTATTCCCCACTGGGACTGACCTGATCCTGGTAACTCTAGTCCTGATTTGGCCTCTTCTTTACCAGGTGACTCTGGATCCACCTTGGGTTCACCGGTAACTGGTGACTCTGATCCTAAGCATGGCCTCACCTGACCTGGTGACTGTGGTTCCCATCGGGACCTCACCTGGACCTCATGTCTCTGGTCCCACCTGGGCCTCACCAGGACCTGGTGTCTCTGGTACCCACCAGGGTAGCATCAGGTTACGGTTACACTGTTCACTAACAGTGACCCAGCCAGACCTATTAACTCTGCTCTTCACTTGGGCCACACCTGGACATGGTGACACTGGTTCCCACCTGAGTCTCACCTGGACATGCTGATTCGGATCCACAACTGGTCCTACCCTGTAACTGGTGATTCTCGTTCCCACATGGACATCATGTGGACCTGGTGGCTGCAGTGTTTCTAGCTTCTCATGTACCTCGTGACTCTGGTCCCCACCAGGGCCTCACAGGGACCTGGTGAGTGTGGTTGCCACCTGCACCTCAAGTGGACCTGGTCATTCTGGTCTGCACCTGAGACTACCCTGGATCTGGTGACTGTGGTCCCCACCTGGGCTTCACCCGCTTTGGGGACTCCGGTCTCCATCTGGGCCTCACCTGGCCATGTTGACCATGGTCCTCAACTGCGCAAAATTGGGACGCGGTGACTGTGTTCCACAACTGGTCGTCACCTAGACCAGGTGATTCTGATCAACCTCTGGGTCTCACCGTACCCTAGTGACTGTGAACCCCACTTTGGCCTGACTTGGACCTGCTGACCCTGGTTGCCACCTGCGCCTGACCTCGAACTGTTGACTCTGGTACTTTCAAGGGCCTACCCTGTATCTTGTGATCCTGGTCCCCACCTGGGCCTCACCTGGACGTGGTAACTCATGTCATACCGCTTACTAACCTATACCTGCTTACTGTGTTCCACATTTGGGCCTCAAGTAGACTTGTTGACCATGGTCCCCAAGCCGGCCTCACATGGACCTGTTGCCTCTGATCCCCACCGGAGCCTCACGTGTACCTGGTAACTCTGGTCCTCACCTGGGCCTCATCTGGACCTAGTGACTGTGTGCCCACCTGGGCTTCACCTGCATCTCTGACTCTGGTCCCCACCTGGACTTCACCTGCATCTGGTGACTCTGGTCCCCTTCTGGACCTCTCCTGGACCTGGTGACTCTCTTTCCAACATGGACCTCACCTGGATCTGGTGACTCTGGTACTCAGTTTGGCCTCACATGGACCTGGGACTGTGTTTCCCATCGGGGCCTCACCTGGACCTCATGTCTCTGGTCCCAACTGGGCCTCACCCTGACCTGGTGACTCTGGTCACTCGTTGGACTTCACTTGGGCTTGGAGAATCTGGTCCTTAGCTGTTCCACACCTTGATATGGTGACTGGTCGCCACCTGGGACTCACCTGGACTTGGTGAATCCTGTTGCCACCTGTGCATCACCTGAACCTTGTGACTGTGGTCCCACCTCGACCTCACCTGGATGAGGTGACTGGTTCCCACAGGGACCTCACCTGGACCTGGTGACTCAGGTCCTCATATGGGCATCATGGGACCTGGTTTCTCAGTTCCACATCGGGGCCTCACCTGGATCTAGTGATTCTAGTCCCCCTCTGGGCCTCACACTGACGTGGTGACTCTGGTCCCCACCTTGATATCACCAGAACCGGGTGACTCTGGTCCCCCTCTGTGACTCACCCAGAGCTGGGGACACTGGTCCTCAGCTGTTCCTCAACAGGACCTGCTGAATCTACTCCTCACTTAGGCCTCGTCTGGACCTTGTGACTCTTTTCCCACCTGGCATCAATGGGACATGGATACTCTGTTCCCCACATGGGCCTCACCTAAACATGATAACTTTGATCCACACTTTGGCCTCAACTGCTCCTGATAACTCTCGTCCCACCACCTAGGCCTCAATCTGGACCTTGTGACTGTGGTCCACAACTGGGTCTCACCTGGACCTGGTGACTCTCGTTCCCACATGAACCACACCTGGACCTGGTGACTGTGGTGTTCTTGTAGACTCACATTCACCTGGTGACACCAGTCCCCACTAGGGCCTCACCTGGATCTGCTGACTGTGGCCTGCAGGTTGGCCTCACCTGGACCTGGTGAGTGGGGTTGCACCTGAGCTTCACCCATACCTGGTGACTAAGGAACCCACGTGGTCCTCTTGGAACTGGTGAATCTGGTCCTTACATGGTCCTCTCCCAGACCCGGGGATTCTGGTCACCACCTGGGCCTCACCTGGACCTGGTGAATCTCTTCCCCATGTGGGCCTCACCCAGTCTTGGTGACTTTGTTCCCCACCTGGACCTGATTTCTTTGGACTCTTTCTTGGCCTCACCTGGAACTGGTGACTCTTATCCTCTCTGCGCGTGACTCAGGCCTGGTGACTCTGGTCCTCATCTGGGCATCATTGGTACCTGGTGACTCTGTTCAACACCTGAGCCTCACCTGGACATGATGATTCTGGAACCCGTTTGGGCCTCACCCTGACCTGGTGACTCTGGTCCCCATCTGAATGTCACCTGGAAGAGGTGATTCTGGTACCCCTCTAGGCCTCAACCAGATCTGGTGTCTCTGGTCCTCAACTGGGCCTCGGCTGGACTTAGTGAATATGCTCCATCTTGGCCTCATTTGGACCAGGTTACTCTGGTCCCTACCTGGGCATCATGGGGACCTCGTTCCACTGCATGGCCTACAGGTTGGCCTCACCTGGACCTGGTAACTCTGGTCCCTACCTTGGCATTATCGGGACTCTGTTACTTTGCATGGCCTGCAGGTAGGCCTCACCTGGACCTGGTGAGTGGGCATGCCACTTGGGCCTCACCCATACCTGGTGACACAGGCCCCTACGTGGGCCTCACTTGGACCTGTTGTATCTGGTAATTCTGGGCACCACCTGGGAATCACCTGGACCTGGTGAATCTGGTAACTCTGGTCACCACCTGGGAATCACCTGGACCTGGTGAATCTGTGTCCCCATCTGGGCCTCATCCAGTCCTCGTGACTTTTTTACCCACCTGGACCTGATTGCTGTGGACTCCTTCTTAGCCTCACCTGGAACTGTTGACTCTGATCCTAACAGGGCATCACTCAGATCTGTTGACTCTGGTCCTCACCTGTGGACCATTATGACCTGGATACTCTCTTCCACACGTGAGCCTCACCTGGACACGATGACTCTGGATCCCCTCTGGCCCTCTCCCTGACATGGTGTCTCTGGTCCCCATCTGGAAGGTACCTAGACCAGGTGAACCTGGTACCCCTCTAGGCCTCAACTAGACCTGGTGACTCTGGTCCTCTACTGGGCCTCAACGGGACGTAGTGAATATGCTCCCCACCTTCGCCTCATCTGGACCTGGTGTCTCTGGCTCCACCTGGGCCTCACCGGTAACTGGTGACTCTGATCCTAAGCATGGCCTCACCTGACCTGGTGACTGTGGTTTCCATCGGGACCTCACCTGGACCTCATGTCTCTGGTCCCACCTGGGCCTCACCAGGACCTTGTGTCTCTGGTTACCACCTGGGTAGCATCAGGATATGGTTACACTGTTCACTATCAGTGACCCAGCCGGACCTATTGTCTCTGGTCTTCACCTGGGCCACACCTGGACATGGTGACACTGGTTCCCACCTGGGTCTCACCTGGACATGGTGAGTCGGATCCCCACCTGGTCCTCGCCTGTAACTGGTGATTCTCGTTCCCACAATGACATCATGTGGATCTGGTGGCTTCAGTGTTTCTAGCTTCTCATGTACCTCGTGACTCTGGTTCCCACCAGAGCCTCACCGGGACCTGGTGAGTGTGGTTGTCACCTGCACCTCACATGGACCTGGGGATTCTGGTCTGCACCTGAGACAACCCTGGATCTGGTGACTGTGGTCTCCACCTGGGCTTCACCTGGATTTGGGGACTGTGGTCCCCATCTGGGCCACACCTGGCCCTGTTGACCATGGTCCTCAACTCTGCAGAATTGGGACCCGGTGACTTTGTTCCACAACTGGACCTCACCTGGACCACGTGACTCTGGTCCGCCTCCGGGTCTCACCGTACCCTAATGACTCTGAACCCCACTTTGGCCTGACTTGGACCTGCTGACCTTGGTTGCCACCTGTGCCTGACCTCGAACTGTTGACTCTGGTTCTTTCAAGGGCCTCCCCTGTACCTGGTGATCCTGGTCCCCACCTGGGTCTCACCTGGACGTGGTGACTCTTGTCACCACCGGGGACTCACCTGGACCTGGTTCCTGTGTTCCACACATGGGCCTCAAGTAGACCTGTTGACCATGGTCCCCAAGCCGGGCTCACATGGACTTCTTGCCTCTGATCCCCACCGGGGCCTCACGTGTACCTGGTAACTCTGGTACTAACCTGGGCCTCACCTGCACCTAGAGACTCTGGTCCCCACCTGGACTTCACCTGGATCTGGTGACTCTGGTCCCCACCTGAAATTTACCTGGATCTGGTGATTCTGGTCCCCACCTGGACCTCTCCTGGACCTGGTGACTCTCTTTCCAACATGGACCTCACCTGGATCTGGTGACTCTGGTCCTCAGTTTGGCCTCACCTGGACCTGGTGTCTCTTGTCCCCACTTTGACGTAATTCAGAACTGCTGAATCTAGCCCCACCTAGGCCGCACCCAGACCTGGTGACTCTTGTCCCCAGCTATGCCTCAATTCGACCTGATGAATCTGGTCCTCACGTGGGCCTCACATGGACCTGGGACTCAGCTGGATAGAGGGGCTCTGGGTCCCACAAGGGTCTCACGTGATCCTGCTGACTGTGATCTAATCTATGCCTCACCAGGATCTAGTGATTCTGTTCCCCATCTGGGCTTGCATGGCCCTAGTGACTCTGGTCCTCACCCAGGCATCATTGGGACCTGGATACTCTATTCCACACCTGGGCCTCACTTTGTCCAGGGACATCTGGTCCCACTCTGTGCCTCAAACTAAACTGGTTACTCTGGTTCCCCCTTTGGGCCTCACCCTTACCTGGTGACTCTGGTCACCCCTTGGGCTTCACTTGGGCCTGGTGAATCTGGTCCTTAGCTGGTCCGCACCTGGATCTGGTGATAGGTCACCACGTGGGCCTCTCCTGGACTTGGTGAATCATGTTGCCACCTGCGCCTCACCTGGACCTTGTGACTGTGGTCCCTCCTGGACCTCACCTGTATCTGGTGGCTCTGGTTCCCATATGGGGCTCTCCTGGACCTGGTTCCTGTGGTCTCCATCTGGCCTCACCTGGAACACAATGACTCTGATCCATATTTGGGCCTCTCCTGGACGTGTTGAGTCTGGTCCTTACCTGGGCATCATTGGGACCTGGATACTCTCTTATATACCTCGGCCTCACCAGGACCTGGTGACTGTGGTCTCCATTTGGCCTCACCTGGAACACAATGACTCTGATCCATATTTGGGCCTCTCCTGGACCTGTTGAGTCTGGTACTCACCTGGGCCTCATTGGTACCTGGTGACTCTGTTCTACACCTAAGCCTCACCTGGACATGATGACTCTGGAACCTCTCTGGGCCTCACCCTTCCCTGGTGACTGTGGTCCCCATCTGGATGTCACCTGGACCAGGGGATTCTCGTACCCCTCTAGTCCTCAACGAGATCTGGTGCCTCTGGTCCTCAACTGGGCCTCACCTGACCTAGTGAATATGCTCCATGTGGGCCTCATTTGGACCTGGTGACTCTGGTCCCTACCTGGGCATCATAGGGATATGGTTCCACTGCATGGCCTGCAGGTTGGCCTCACCTGGACCTGGAAACTCTGGTCCCTACCTGGGCATCATCGGGACATGTTTCCACTGCATGGCCTACAGGTTGGCCTCACCTGGACCTGGTAACTCTGGTCCCTACCTGGGCATCATCGGGACACGGTTCCTCTCCATCACCTGCAGGTTGGCCTCACCTGGACCTGGTGAGTGGTGTTGCCAATTGTGTTCACCCGTACATGGTGACACAGGTCCCCACGTGGCCCTCAATTGGACCTGGTGAATCTGGTCCTTACCTGGTCCTTCCCCGGAACTGGTACCTCTGGTCACCACCTGGGAATCACCTGGGCCTGGTGAATCTGGTCCCCATCTGGCCTCACCCAGTCCTGGTGACTTTGTTCCCCACATCGACCTGATTGCTGTGGACGCCTTCTTGGCCTCACCTGGAACTGGTGACTCGGATCCTATCTGCGCATCACCCAGACCTGGTGAATCTGGTCCTCAACTGGGCATCATTGGTACCTGGTGACTCTGTTCCACACCTGAGCCTCACCTGGACATGATGACTCTGGAACCTCTCTGGGCCTCACCCTGACCTGGGGACTCTGGTCCCCATCTCGATGTCACCTGAACCAGGTGATTCTGGTACCTTATAGGGCTCAACCAGATCTGGTGACTCTGGTCCTCAACTGGGCCTCACCTAGACCTAGTTAATATGCTCCATCTGGGCCTCATTTGGACATGGTGATTCTGATCCCTACCTCGGCATTACCGGGACATGGTTCCACTGCATAGCCTGCTGGTTGGCCTCACCTGGACCTGGTAACTCTGGTCGCTACCTGGGCATCATCGGGACATGGTTCCTCTGCATGGCCTGCAGGTTGGCCTCATCTTCACCTGGTGAGTGGGGTTCCCACCTGGGTCTTACCCATGCCTGGTGACACAGGTCCCCACGTGGGCCTCACTTGACCTGGTGAATGTGGTCCTTACCTAGTCCTCACCCGGAACTGGTAAATCTGGTCACCACCTGGCCCTCACCTGGACTTGGTGAATCCTGTTGCCACCTGCGCCTCACCTGGACCTTGTGACTGTGGTCCCACCTGGACCTCACCTGGATCTGGTGGCTCTGGTTCCTATATGGGACTCTCCTGGACCTGGTTCCTGTGGTCTCCATCTGGCCTCACCTGGAACACAATGACTCTGATCCATATTTGGGCCTCTCCTGGACCTGTTGACACTGCTCCTTACCTGGGCAACATTGGGACCTGGATACTCTCTTCTATACCTGGGCCTCACCTGGACCTGGTGACTGTGGTCCCACCTGGGCCTCACCTGGACGAGGTGACTGGTTCCCACAGGGACCTCACCTGGACCTGGTGATTCAGGTCCTCATATGGGCATCATGGGACCTGGGTTCTCAGTTACACATCGGGGCCTCACCTGGACCTAGTGATTCTCGTCCCCGTCTGGGCCTCACGCTGACGTTGTGACTCAGGTCCCCACCTGGATATCACCAGAACCGGGTCACTCTGGTCCCCCTCTGGGACTCTCCCGGAGCTGGGGACACTGGTCCTCAACTGGGCCTCAACAGGACCTGGTGAATCTACTCCTCACTAAGGCCTCGTCTGGACCTTGTGACTCTTTTCCCACCTGGCATCTTTGGGACATGGTTACTCTGTTCCCCACCTGGGCCTCACATGGACATGATAACTTTGCTCCACACTTTGGCCTCAACTGGTCCTGATGACTCTGGTCCCCCGACCTAGGCCTCAATCTGGACCTGGTGACTGTGGTCCCCACCTGGGTCTCACCTGGACCTGGTGACTCTCGTTCCCACATGAACCACACCAGGATCTGATGACTGTGTTGTTCTTGTAGAATCACTTTTAACTGGTGACTCCAGTCCCCACTCGGTCCTCACGTGGATCGGGAGACTTGGCCTGGAGGTTGGCCTCACATGGAACTGGTTAGTGGGGATGCCACTTGGGACTCACCCATACCTGGTGACTCAGGTCTCCACGTGGGCCTCCTGGACCTGGTGAATCTGGTCCTTACCTGGTCCTCTCCCAGACCCGGGGACTCTGGTCACCACCTGGGCCTCACCTCGACCTGGTGAATCCGACCCCATCTTGGCCTCACTCAGTCCTGGTGACTTTGTGCCCCACCTTGACCTGATTGCTGTGGACTCTTTCATGGCCTGACCTGGACATGGGGACTCTGATCCTATCTGCGTGTCACCCAGACCTGGTGACTCTGTTCCTCTCCTGGGCATCATTGGTACCTGGTGACTCTGTTCCATACCTGAGCCTCACCTGGACATGAGGCTCTGGCCTCTGGAACCACTCTGGGCCTAACCCTGACCTGGTGACTCTGGTCTCCATCTGGATGTCACATGGACCAGGCGATTCTGGTACCCCTCTAGGACTGAACCAGTTCTGGTGACTCTGGTCCTCAACTGGGCCTCACCTGGACCTATTGAATATGCTCCATCTGGGCCTCATTTGGACCTGGTGACTCTGGTCCCTACCTGGGCATCATCGGGACATGGATCCACTGCATGGCCTGCAGGTTGGCCTCAGCTGTACCTGCTAACTCTGGTCCCTACCTGGGCATCACCGGGACACGGTTCCTCTGCATGGCCTCCAGGTTGGCCTCACCTGGACCTAGAGACTGGGGTTGCCACCTGGGGCTCACCCATACCTGGTGACACAGGTCCCCACGTGGGCCTCACTTGGACCTGGTGAATCTGGTCCTTATGGTCCTCACCCGGACCTGGTAATCCTGGTCACCACCTGGGAATCACCTGGACAGGGTGAATCTGGTCCCCATCTGGGCCTCAACAGTCCTGTAACTTTCTTCCCCACCTGGACCTGATTGCTGTGGACTCCTTCTTGGCCTCAACTGGAACTGGTGACTCTGATCCTAACTGAGCTTCACCCAGATCTGGTGACTCTGGTCCTCACCTGTGGACCATTATGACCTGGATACTTTGTTACACACCTGAGCCTCACCTGGACATGATGACTCTGGATCCCCTCTGGGCCTCAGCCTGACATGGTGACTCTGGTCCGCATCTGGATGTCACCTAGACCAGGTGAATCTCGTACCCCTCTAGGCCTCAACTAGACCTGGTGACTCTGGTCCTCAACAGGGCCTCAACGAGACCTAGTGAATATGCTCCCCACCTGCGCCTCATCTGGAACTGGTGACGCTGGTTCTATCTGGGCATCATCGGGACATGGTTACTCTGTTCCACACTGGGACTGACCTGATCCTGGTAACTCTGGTCCTGACTTTGGCCTCTCTTTACCAGGTGATTCTGGCTCTAACTGGACCTCACCTGTAACTGGTGACTCTGATTCTAAGCATGGCCTCACCTGACCTGGTGTTTGTGGTTCCCTTAGGGACCTCACCTGGACCTCATGTCTCTGGTCCCACCTGGGCCTCACCAGGGCCTGGTGTTTCTGGTACCCACCTGGTTAGCATCAGGATATGGTTACACTGTTCACTAACAGTGACCCAGCCGGACCTATTAACTCTGATCTTCACCTGGGCCACACCTGGACATGGTGTCACTGTTTCCCACCTGGGTCTCACCTGGATATGGTGAGTCGGATCCCCACATGGTCCTCACCTGTAACTGGGGATTCTCGTTCCCACATGGATATCATGTAGACCTGTTGGCCGCAGTGTTTCTAGCATCTTTTTTTTAAATTTTTATTTATTTATGATAGTCACAGAGAGAGATAGAGGCAGAGACACAGCCAGAGGGAGAAGCAGGAACCATGCACCAGGAGCCCGACGTGGGATTCGATCCCGGGTCTCCATGATCGCGCCCGGGGCCTAAGGCAGGCGCCAAACCGCTGCGCCACCCAGGGATCCCATCTGTTTGTAGCTTCTCATGTACCTCGTGACTCTGGTCCCCACCAGTGCCTTACCGGGACCGGGTGAGTTTGGTTGCCACCTGCACCACACCTGGGCCTGGTGATTCTGGTCTGCACCTGAGACTACCCTGGATCTGGTGACTGTGGTCCCCACCTGGGTTTCACCTAGCCCTGTTGACCATGGTCCTCATCACGGAAAAATGGCACCCGGTGACTGTGTTCCACACCTGGACCTCACGTGGAGCAGGTGACTCTGTTCCCCCTGTGGGTCTCACCGTGCTCTAGTGACTGTGAACCCCACTTTGGCCTGACTTGGACCTGCTGACCCTGGTTGCCACCTGTGCGTTACCTCGAACTGTTGACTCTGGTTCGTTCAAGGGCCTCCCCTGTACCTGGTGATCCTGGTTCCCACCTGGGTCTCACCTGGGCCTGGTGACTCTTGTCACCACCGGGGACTCACTTGGACCTGGTTACAGTGTTCCACACTGGGTCTCAAGTAGAACTCTTGACCATGGTCCCCAAGCCTGCCTCACATGGACCAGTTGCCTCTGATACCTACCAGCGCCTCACGTGTACCTGGTAACTCTGGTCCTCACCTGGGCCTCATCTGGACCTAGTGACTCTGGTCCCCACCTGGACTTCACCTGGATCTGGTGACTCTGGTCCCCACCTGGCCTTCACCTGGATCTAGTGACTCTGGTACCCACCTGGACCTCTCCTAGACCTGGTGACTCTCTTTCCAACATGGGCCTCACCTGGATCTGGTGACTCTGGTCCTCAGTTTGACCTCACCTAGACCTGGTGTCTCTCGTCCCCACTTTGACCTAACTCAGAACTGCAGAATCTTGCCCCACCTAGGCCGCACCCAGACCTGGTGACTCTTGTCCCCAGCTATGCCTCAATTCGACCTGATGAATCTGGTCCTCACGTGGGCCTTAGATGGACCTGGGACTCAGCTGGATAGAGTGGCTGTTGTTCCCACAAAGGGCTCACCTGATACTGGTGACTGGGGTCTTTTTCTATGCCTCACCAGGACCTAGTGATTCTGTTCCCCTTCTGGGCCTGCATGGCCCTAGTGACTCTGGTCCTCACCCAGGCATCATTGGGACCTGGATACTCTATTCCACACCTGGGACTCACTTTGACCAGGGACCTCTGGTCCCATTCTGGGCCTCAAACTAAACTGGTTACTCTGGTTCCCCCTCTGGGCCTCACCCTTACCTGTTGAATCTGGTCACCCCTTGGGCTTCACTTTGGCCTGGTGAATCTGGTCCTTAGCTGGTACTCACCTGGATCTGGTGACTGGTCGCCACCTGGGCCTCACCTGGACCTGGTGAATCTCTTCCCCATCTGGGCCTCACCCAGTCCTGGTGACTTTGTTCCCCACCTGGACCTGATTGCTTTGGACACTTTCTTGGCCACACCTGGAAGTGGTGATTCTCGTTCCCACATGGACATCATGTGGACCTGGTGGCTGCAGTGTTTCTAGCTTCTCATGTACCTCGTGATTCTGGTCCCCACCAGGGCCTCAAAGGGACCTGGTGAGTGTGGTTGCCACCTGCACCACACCTGGAACTGATGATTCTGGTCTGCACCTGAGACTACCCTGGATCTGGTGACTGTGGTCCCCACCTGGGCTTCACCCGGATTTGGGGACTCCGGTCCCCATCCGGGCCTCAACTGTACCTGTTGACCATGGTCCTCAACTGGGCAAAATTGGGACCCGGTGACTGTGTTCCACAACTGGACCTCTCCTGGACCACATGACTCTGGTCCCCCTCTGGGTCTCACCGTGCCTTCGTAACTGTGAACCCCACTTTGGCCTGACTTGGACCTGCTGACCCTGGTTGCCACCTGCGCCTGACCTCGAACTGTTGACTCTGGTTCCTTCAAGGGCCTCCCCTGTACCTGGTGATCCTGGTCCCCACCTGGTCCTCACGTGGACGTGGTGACTCTAGTCACCACCGCGGACTCACCTGGACCTGCTTACTGTGTTCCACACCTCGGCCTCAAGTAGACCTGTTGACCATGGTCCCCATGCCGGCCTCACATGGACATGTTGACTCTAATCCCCACCGGGGCCTCACGTGTACCTGGTAACTCTGGTCCTCACCTGGGCCTCATCTGGACCTAGTGACTCTGGTCCCCACCTGGGCTTCACCTGGAACTGGTGGCTCTGGTCCCCACCTGGGTTTCACCTGGAACTGGTGACGCTCTTTCCAACATGGACTTCACTTGGTGAATCTGGTCCTTAGCTGGTCCACATTGGATCTGGTGACTGGTCGCCACCTGGGCCTCACCTGGACTTGGTGAATACTGTTGCCACCTGCGCCCCCCCTGGAACTTGTGACTCTGGTCCCACCAGAACCTCACCTGGATCTGGAGGCTCTGGTTCCCATAAGGGGCTCTCCTGGACCTGGTTCTTGTGGTCTCCATCTAACCTCACCTGGAACACAATGACTCTGATCCATATTTGTGCCTCTCTTGGACCTGTGGACTCTGGTCCTTACCTGGGCATCATTGGGACCTGGATACTCTCTTATATACCTGGGCGTCACCTGGACCTGGTGACTGTGGTCCCACCTGGGCCTCACCTGGATGAGGTCACTGGTTCCCACAGGGACCTCACCTGGACCTGTTGACTCAGGTCCTCAAATGGGCATCATGGGACCTGTTATCTCAGTTCCAAATCGGGGCCTCACCTGGACCTAGTGATTCTCGTCCCCCTCTGGGCCTCACCCTGACCTGTTGACTCTGGTCCTCACCTGGATATCACAAGAACCGGGTGACTCTGGTCCCCCTTTGTGACTCACCCGGAGCTGGGGAGACTGGTACTCAACTGGGTCTCAACACGATCTGGTGAATCTACTCCTCACTTAGGCCTCGTCTGCACCTTGTGACTCTTATCCCACCTGGCATCAATGGGATATGGTTACTCTGTTCCCCACCTGGGCCTCACTTGGACATGATAACTGTTCTCCGCACTTTGGCCTCAACTGGTCCTGATGACACTGGTCCCCCCACCTAGGCCTCAATCTGGACCTGGTGACTGTGGTCCCCACCTGGGTCTCACCTTGACCTGTTGCCTCTCGTTCCCACATGAACCACACCTGGACCTGGTGACTGTGGTGTCCTTGTAGACTCACATTTACCTGGTGACTCCGTTCCCGTCTAGGGCCTCACCTGGATCTGGTGACTCTGGCCTGCAGGTTGGCTTAACCTGGAATTGGTGAGTGGGGTTGTCACCTGGGCCTCACCCATACCTGGTGACTCAGGTCCCTACGTGGGCCTCTTGGACCTGGTGAATCTAGTACTTACCTGGTCCTCTCCCCGACCCGGGGACTCTGGTCACGACCTGGGCCTCACCTGGACCTGGTGAATCTGTTCCATATCTTGGCCTCACCGAGTCCTGGTGACTTTGTTCCCCACTTGGACCTGATTGCTGTGGACTCTTTTTGCCTCACCTGGAACTGGTGACTCTGATCCTATCTGCGCGTCACCCAGATCTGGTGACCCTGGAACTCACCTGGGCATCATTGGTACCTGATAACTCTGTTCCACACCTGAGCCTCACCTGGACATGATGACTCTGGTACCTCTCTGGGCCTCACCCTGACCTGGTGACTCTGGTCCCCATCTGGATGTCACCTGGACCAGGTGATTCTGGTACCCCTCTAGGCCTCAACCAGATCTGGTGACTCTGGTCCTCAACTGGGCCTCACCTGGACCTAGTGAATATACTCGATGTGGGCCACATTTGGACCTGGTGACTCTGCTCCCTACCTGGGCATCATCGCGAGATGGTTCCACTGCATGGCCTGCAGGTTGGCCTCACCTGGACCTGGTAACTCTGGTCCCTACCTGGGCTTCATCGGGACACCGTTCCTCTGCATGGCCTGCAGGTTGGCCTCACCTGGACCTGTTGAGTGGGGTTTCCACATGGGCCTCACACATACCTGGTGACATAGGTCCCCAAGTGGGCCTCACTTGGACCTGGTGCATCTGATCCTTACCTGGTCCTCACCCAGAACTGGTAACTCTGGTCACCACCTGGGCATCACCTGGACAGGGTGAATCTGGTCCCCATCTGGGCCTCCCCCAGTCCTGATGACTTTGTTCCCCACCTGGAACTGATTGCTGTGGACTCCTTCTTGGCCTCACCTGGAACTGGTGACTCTCATCCTAACTGGGCCTAACTCAATCTGCTGACTCTTGTCCTCCCCTGTGGACCATTATGAACTGGATACTCTGTTCCACACGTGAGCCTCACCTGGACATGATGACTCTGGATCCACTCTGGGCCTCACCCTGACGTGGTGACTCTGGTCCTCATGTGGATGTCACCTAGACCAGGTGAATCTGGTACCCCTCTAGGCCTCCACTAGACCTGGTGACTCTGGTCCTCAACTGGGCCTCACCGGGACCTAGTGAATATGCTCCCCAACTGTGCCTCATCTGGACCTGGTAACTCTGGTTCTACCTGGGCATCATCGGGACATGGTTACTCTATTCCCCACTGGGACTGACCTGATCCTGGTAACTCTGGTCCCGATTTGGCCTCTTCTGTACCAGGTGACTCTGGATCCACCTTGGGTTCACCGGTAACTGGTGACTCTGATCCTAAGCATGGCCTCACCTGACGTGGGGACTGTGGTTCCCATCGGGACTGCACCTGGACCTCATGTCTCTGGTCCCAACTGGGCTTCACCAGGACCTGGTGTCTCTGGTACCCACCTTGGTAGCATCAGGATACGGTTACACTGTTCACTAACAGTGACCCAGCCGGACCTATTAACTCTGCTCTTCACCTGGGCCACACCTGGACATGTTGACACTGGTTCCCACCTGGGTCTCACCTGGACATGCTGAGTCGGATCCAAAACTGGTCCTCCCCTGTAACTGGTGATTCTCGTTCCCACATGGACATCATGTGGACCTGGTGGCTGCAGTGTTTCTAGCTTCTCATGTACCTCGTGACTCTGGTCCCCACCAGGGTCTCACAGGGACCTGGTGAGTGTGGTTGCCACCTGCACCTCAAGTGGACCTGGTCATTCTGGTCTGCACCTGAGACTACCCTGGATCTGGTGACTATGGTCCCCACCTGGGCTTCACCTGCTTTGGGGACTCCGGTCTCCATCTGAGCCTCACCTGGCCCTGTTGACCATGGTCCTCAACTGGGCAAAATTGGGACCCGGTGACTGTGTTCAACAACTGGACCTCCCTGGATCAGGTGATTCTGGTCTCCCTCTGGGTCTCACCGAGCCCTAGTGACCGTAAACACAACTTTGCCCTGACTTGGACCTGCTGACCCTGGTTACCACCTGTGCCTCACCTCGAACTGTTGACTCTGGTACTTTCAAGGGCCTCCCCTGTACCTTGTGATCCTGGTCCCCACCTGGGTCTCACCTGGACGTGGTGACCCATGTCACAACTGCGTACTCACCTGGAGCTGCTTACTGTGTTCCACATCTGGGCCTCAAGTAGACTTGTTGACCAGGGTCCCCAAGCGGGCCTCACATGGACCTGTTGCCTCTGATCCCCACCGGGGCCTCACGTGTACCTGGTAACTCTGGTCCTCACCTGGGCCTCATCTGGACCTATTGACTCTGGTCCCCACCTGGGCTTCACCTGGATATGGTGACTCTGGTCCCCTCCTACACTTCACCTGGATCTGGTGACTCCGGTCCCCACCTGGAACTATCCTGCACCTGGTGACTCTCTTTCCAACATGGACCTCACCTGGATCTGCTGACTCTGTTCCTCAGTTTGGCCTCACCTGGACCTGGTGTCTCTCGTCCCCACTTTGAACTAACTCAGAACTGCTGAATCTTGCCCGACCTAGGCCGCACCCAGACCTGGTGACTCTTGTCCCCAGCTATGCCTCAATTTGCCCTAATGAATCTAGTCCTCACGTGGGCCTCACATGGACCTGGGACTCAGCTGCATAGAGTGGCTCTGGTTCCCACAAGGGGCTCACCTGATACTGGTGACTGTGGTCTTATTCTATGCCTCACTAGGACCTGGTGATTCTGTTCCCCATCTGGGCCTGCATGGCCCTAGTGACTCTGGTCCTCAACCTGGAGTCATTGGGAACTTGATACTCTATGCCACACCTGGGCCTCACTTTGACCAGGGACCTCTGGTCCCATTCTGGGCCTCAAACTAAACTGGTTACTCTGGTATCCCCTCTGGGCCTCACCCTTACCTGGTGACTCTGGTCACCCTTGGGCTTCACTTGTACCTGGTGAATCTGGTCCTTAGCTGGTCCGCACCTGGATCTGGTGACTGGTCGCCACCTGGGTCTCACCTGGACTTGGTGAATCCTGTTGCCACCTGCACCTCACCAGGACCTTGTGACTGTGGTCCCACCTGGACCTCACCTGGATCTGGTGGCTCTGGTTCTCATATGGGGCTCTCCTGGACCTGGTTCCTGTGGTCTCCATCTGGCCTCACCTGGAACACAATGACTCTGATCCATATTTGGTCCTTTCCTGGACCTGTTGACTCTTGTCCTTACCTGGGCATCATTGGGACCTGGATACTCTCTTATATACTAGGGCCTCACCTGGACCTTGTGACTGTGTTCCCACCTGGGCCTCACCTGGACGAGGTGACTGGTTCCCACAGGGACCTCACCTGGATCTGGTGACTCAGGTCCTCATATGGATATCAAAGGACCTGGTTTCTGAGTTCCACATCGGGGCCTCACCTGGACCTAGTGATTCTCGTTCCCCTCTGGGCCTCACCCTGACGTGCTGACTCTGGTCCCCCCCTGGATATCACCAGAACCGGGTGACTCTGGTCCCCCTCGGGACTCACCCGGAGCTGGGGTCACTGGTCCTCAACTCGGCCTCAACAGGACCTGGTGAATCTACTCCTCACTTAGGCCTCGTCTGGACCTTGTGACTCTTTTCCCACCTGGCAACAATGGGACATGGTTACTCTGTTCCGCACCTGTGCCTCACATGGACATGATAACTTTGCTCCGAACTTTGGCCTCAACTGGTCCTGATGACCTTCGTCCCCCAACCGAGGCCTCAATCTGGACCTGGAGACTGTCGTCCCCACGTGGGTCTCACCTGGACCTGGTGACTCTCGTTCCCACATGAACCACACCTGGACCTGGTGACTGTGGTGTACTTGTAGACTCACATTTACCTGGTGACTCCGGTCCCCACTAGGGCCTAACCTGGATCTGGTGACTCTGGCCTGCAGGTTGGCCTCACCTGGACTTGGTTAGTGGGATGCCACCTGGGCCTCACACATACCTGGACTCAGGTCCCCACGTGGGCCTCTTGGACCTGGTGAATCTGGCCCTTACCTGGTCTTCTCCCAGACCCGGGGAATCTGGTCACAACCTGGGCCTCATGTGGACCTGGTGAATCTGGTCCCCATCTGTGCCTAACCCAGTCCTGGTGACTATGTTTCCCACCTGGAACTGATTGCTCTGGACTCTTTCTTGGCCTCACTTGGAACTGGTGACTCTGATCCCATCTGTGCGTCACCGAGACCTGGTGACTCTGGTCCTCACCTGGGCATCATTGGTACCTGGTTACTCTGTTCCACACCTGAGCCTCACCTGGACATGATGTCTCTGGGACCTCTCTGGGCCTCACCCTGACCTGGTGATCTGGTCCCCATCTGGATGTCACCTGGACCAGGGGATTTTGGAACCCCTCTAGGCCTCAACCAGTTCTGGTGACTCTTGTCCTCAACTGGGCCTCATCTGGACCTAGTGAATATGCTCCATCTGGGCCTCATTTGGACATGGTGACTCTGGTCACTCACTAGGCATTATCGGGAAATGGTTCCACTGCATGGCCTGCTGGTTTGCCTCACCTGGACCTGGTAACTCTGGTCCCTAGCTGGGCATCATCAGGACATGGTTCCTCATCATGGCCTGCAGGTAGGCCTCATCTTGACCTGGTGAGTGGAGTTCCCACCTGGGTCTTACCCATGCCTGGTGACACAGGTCCCCACGTGGGCCTCACTTGGACCTAGTGAATTTGGTCCTTACCTAGTCCTCACCCGGAACTGGTAAATCTGGTCACCACCTGGGAATCACCTAGACCTGGTGACTTTGTTCCCCACCTGGACCTGATTGCTGTGGACACCTTCTTGGCCTCACCTGGAAGTGGTAACTCTGATCCTAACTGGGCCTTTCCCAGATCTGGTGACTCTGGTCCTCACCTTCGGACAATTATGACCTGGATACTCTGTTCCACACCTGAGCCTCACCTGGACATGATGACTCTGGATCCCCTCTGGGCCTCACCCTGACATGGTTACTCTGGTCCCCATCTGGATGTCACCTAGACCAGGTGAATAAGGTACCCCTCTGGGCCTCAACCAGATCTGGGGCCTCTGGTCCTCAACTGGGCCTCACCTGGACCTAGTGAATATGCTCCATCTGTGCCTCATTTGGACTTGGTGACTCTGGTCCCTACGTGGGCAACATCGGGACATGGTTCCACATAATGGTCTGCAGGTTGGCCTCTTCTTGACCTGGTAACTCTGGTCCCTACCTGGGCATCATCGGGACACGGTTCCTCTGCATGGCCTGCAGGTTGGCGTCACCTGGACCTCGTACCTCTGGTCCCTACCTGGGCATCATCGGGACACGGTTCCTCTGCATGGCCTGCAGATAGGCCTCACCTGGACCTGGAGAGTGGGCTTGCCATCTGGGCCTCACCCATACCTGGTGACACAGGTCTCACGTGGGCCTCACTTGGACCTGGTGAATCTGGTCCTTACCTGGTCTTCACCCGGAACAGGTAACCCTTGTCACCACCTGGGAATCACCTGGACCTGGTGAATCTGGTCCCCATCTGGGCCTCACCCAGTCCTGGTGACTTTGTTCCCCACCTGGAGCTGATTGCTTTGGACTCCTTCTTGGCCTCACCTGTAACTGGTGACTCTTAACCTCTCTGTGCGTGACTCAGGCCTGGTGAATCTGGTCCTCACCTGGGAATCATTGGTACCTGGTGACTCTGTTCCACACCTGAGCCTCACCTGGACATTATGACTCTGAAACCTCTCTGGGCCTCATCCTGACCTGGTGACTCTGGTCCCCATCTGGATGTCACCTGGACCAGGTGATTCTGGTACCCCTCTAGGGCTCAACCAGATCTGGTGTCTCGGGTCCTCAACTGGGACTCGGCTGGACTTAGTGAATATGCTCCATCTTGGCCTCATTTGGACCTGGTTACTCTGGTCCCTACCTGGGCATCATGGGGACCTGGTTCACTGCATGGCCTGCAGGTTGTCCTCACCTGGACCTGGTAACTCTGGTCCCTACCTTGGCATTATCGGGACCCGGTTACTTTGCATGGCCTGCAGGTAGGCCTCACCTGGACCTGGTGAGTGGGGTGGCCACTTGGGCCTCACGCATACCTGGTGACACAGGCCCCTACGTGGGCCTGACTTGGACCTGGTGTATCTGGTAATTCTGGTCACCACCTGGGAATTACCTGGACCTGGTGAATCTGGTAACTCTGGTCACCACCTGGGAATCACTTGGACCTGGTGAATCTGTGTCCCCATCTGGGCCTCACCCAGTCCTCGTGACTTTTTTCCCCACCTGGACCTGATTGCTGTGGACTCCTTCTTAGCCTCACCTGGAACTGTTGACTCTGATCCTAACTGGGCCTCACCCAGATCTGTTGACTCTGGTCCTCACCTGTGGACCATTATGACCTGGATACTCTGTTCCACACCTGAGACTCACCTGGACATGATGGATCTGGATCCCCTCTGGGCCTCTCCCTGACATGGTGACTCTGGTCCCCATCTGGAAGGCACCTAGTCCAGGTGAATCTGGTACCCCTCTATGCCTCAACTAGACCTGGTGACTCTGGTCCTCTACTGGGCCTCAACGGGACGTAGTGAATATGCTCCCCACCTTCGCCTCATCTGGACCTGGTGACTATGGCTCCACCTGGGCCTCACCTGTAACTGGTGACTCGGATCCTAAGCATGGCCTCACCTGACGTGGTGTCTGTGTTTCCCATCGGGACCTCATGTCTCTGGTCCTCATGTCTCTGGTCCTCATGTCTCTGGTCCCACCTGGGCCTCACCAGGACCTGGTGTCTCTGTACCCACCTGGGTAGCATCAGGATATGGTTACACTCTTCAGTAACAGTGACCCAGCCGTACCTATTAACTCTGGTCTTCACCTGGGCCACACCTGGACATGGTGGCACTGGTTCCCTCTTGGATCTCACGTGGACATGTGATTCAGATCCCTGCCTGATCCTCACCTGTAACTGGTGATTCTCGTTCCCACATGGACATCATGTGGATCTGGTGGCTGCAGTGTTTCTAGCTTCTCATGTACCTCGTGACTCTGGTCCCCACCAGGGCCTCACCGGTACCTGTTGTGTGTGGTTGCCACCTGCACCTCACCTGGACCTGGTGATTCTGGTCTGCGCCTGAGACTACCCTGGATCTGGTGACTGTTGTCCCCACCTGGGCTTCACCTGGATTTTGGGCTCTCGTTCCCATCTGAGGCTCACCTGGCCCTGTTGACCATGGTCCTCAACTGGGCAAAATTGGGACCCGGTGACTGTGATCCACAACTGGTCCTCACCTGGAACAGGTGACTCTGGTCTCCCTCTGGGTGTCACCGTGCCCTAGTGACTGTGAACCCCACTTTGGCCTGACTTGGACCTCCTGACCATGGTTGCCACCTGCGCCTGACCTCGAACTGTTGACTCTGGTTCTTTCAAGGGCCTCCCCTGGACGTGGTGATCCTGGTGCCCACATGGGCCTGACCTGGACCTGGGGACTCTTGTCACCACCGGGAACTCACCTGGACCTGCTTACGGTGTTCCACACCTGGGCCTCAAGTAGACCTGTTGACCATGGTCCCCAAGCCAGCCTCACATGGACCTGTTGCCTCTGATCCCCACCGGGGCTTCACGTGTACCTGGTAACTCTGGTCCTCATCTGGGTCTCATCTGGACCTAGCGACTCTGGTCCCTCCCTTGGCTTCACCTGGATCTGGTGACTCTGGTCCCCACCTGGACTTCACCTGGATCTTCTGACTCTGGTCCACACCTGGACCTGACCTGCATCTGGTGACTCTGGTCCTCAGTTTGGCCTCATCTGGATCTGACATCTCTCGTCCCCACTTTGACCTAACTCAGAACTGCTGAATCTTGCCCCACCTCGGCCGCACCCAGACTTGGTGACTCTTGTCCCCAGCTATGCCTCAATTCGACCTGATGAATCTGCTCCTCACGTGGGCCTCACATGGACCTGGGACTCAGCTGGATAGAGTGGCTCTGGTTCCCACAAGGGGCTCACCTGATATAGCTGACTGTGGTCTTATTCTATGCCTCACCTTGTCCTAGCGATTCTGTTCCCATCTGGGCCTGTTGGCCCTAGTGACTCTGGTCCTCACCCAGGAATCATTAGGACCTGGATACTCTATTCCACACCTGTGCCTCACATTGACCATGGACCTCTCGTCCCATTCTGGGACTCAAACTAAACTAGTTACTGGTTCCCCTTTGGGCCTCACCCTTACCTGGTAACTCTGGTCACGCTTTGGGCTTCACTTCACCAGATGAACCACACCTGGACCTGGTGACTGTGGTGTTCTTGTATACTCACATGTACCTGGTGACTCCAGTCCCCACTAGGGCCTCACCTGGATCTGGTGACTCTGGCCCGCCGGTTTGCCTCACCTAGACCTGGTGAGTGGGGTTGCCACCTAGGCCTCACACATAGCTGGTCACTCAGGTCCCCACGTGAGCCTCTTGGACCTGGTGAATCTGGTCGTTACCTGGTCCTTTCCGAGACCCGGGGACTCTATCCCCACCTGGGCCTCACCTGGACCTGGTGAATCTGGTCCCATCTGGGTCTCACCCTCGTCTGGTGACTTTGTTCCCCACCTGGACCTGATTGCTGTGAACTCTTTCTTGGCCTCACCTGCAACTGGTGACTCTGATCCTATCTGCGCCTCACCCAGATCTGGTGACTCTGGTCCTCACCTGGGCATCATTGGTACCTGGTGACTCTCTTCCTCACCTGAGCCTCACCTGGACCCGATGACTCTGGAACCACTCTGAGCCTCCCCCTGACCTGGTGACTCTCGTCCCCATCTGGATATCACCTGGACCAGGTGATTCTGGTACCCTTCTAAGACTCAAGTAGATATGGTGAAACTGGTCCTCAACTGGACCTCACCTGGACCTAGTGAATATGCTCCATCTGGGCCTTATATGGACCTGGTGACTCTGGTCCCTACCTGGGCATCATCGGGATATGGTTCCACTGCATCGCCTGCAGATTGGCCTCAACTGGACCTGGCAAATCTGGTCCCTACCTGAGCATCACCGGGACATGGTTCTTCTGCATGGCCTGCAGGTTGGCCTCACCTGGACCTGGTGAGTGGGGTTGCCACCTGGGCCTCCTCCATACCTTGTGACACAGGGCCCCACGTGGGCCTCCCTTTGACCTGGTGAATCTGGTCCTTACCTGGTCCTCACTCGGAACTAGTAAGTCTGGTCACAACATGGGAATCATCTGTACCTGGTGAATCTGGTCCCCATTGGGCCTCACTCAGTCCTGATGACTTTGTTCCCACCTGGACCTGATTGCTGTGGACTCCTTTTGGGCCTCACCTGGAACGGGTGACTCTGATCCTAACTGGGGCTCACCCAGATCTGGTGACTCTGGTCCTCACCTGTGGACCATTATGACCTGGATACTCTGTATCTCACCTGAGACTCACCTGGACATGATGATGCTGGATCCCCTCTGGGCCTCAGCCTGACATGGTGACTCTGGTCCCCATCTGGATATCACCAGAATCGGGTGACTCTGTTCCCCCTCTGGGACTCACCCAGTGCTGGGACACTGGTCCTCATCTGGGCACAACTGGACCTGGTGAATCTACTCCTCACTTAGGTCTCGTCTGGACTTTGTGACTCTTTTCCCACCTGGCATCAATGGGACATGGTTACTCTGTTCCCACTGGGCCTCACCTGGACATGATAACTTTGCTCCACACTTTGGCCTCAACTGGTCCTGATGACACTGATCCCCCCACCTAGGCCTCAAACTGAACCTGGTGACTGTGGTCCCCACCTGGGTCACACCTGGACCTGGTGGTCTCGTTCTTACATGAACCACGCCTGGACCTGGTGACTCTGGCGTTCTTGTAGACTCACTTTTACCTGGTGAATCTGGTCCCCACTAGGGACTCACGTGGATCTGGTGACTCTGGCCTGCAGGTTGGTCTCACCAGGACCTGGTGAGTGGGGTTGCCACCTGGGCCTCACCCATACCTGGTGACTCAAGTCCCTACGTGGGCCTCTTGGACCTGGTGAATCTTGTCCTTTCCCGGTCCTCTCCTAGACCCGGGGACTCTTGTCACCACCTGGGCCTCACCTGGACCTGGTGAATCTGGTCCCCATCTGGGCCTCACCCAGTCCTGGTGACTTTGTTCCCCACCTGGACCTGATTGCTGTGCCTTTTCTTGGCCTCACCCGGACTGGTGAGTCTGATCCTATCTGTGCGTCACCCAGACCGGGTGACTCTTGTCCTCACCTGGGCATCATTGGTACCTGGTGACTCTGTACCACACCTGAGCCTCACCTGGAAATGTTGACTCTGGAACCGCTCTGGGCCTCACCCTGACCTAGTGACTCTGGTCCCCATCTGGATATCACATGGACAAGGTGATTCTGGTACCCCCTAGGACTCAAACAGATCTGGTGACTCTGGTCTTCAAAGGGGACTCACCTGTACATAGTGAATATGCTCCATCTGGGCCTCATTTGGACCTGGTGACTCTCGTTCCCACATGAACCACACCAGGACCTGGTGACTGTGGTGTTCTTTTAGACTCACATTTACCTGGTGACTCTGGTCCCCACTAGGGCCTCACCTGGATCTGGTGACTCTGGCCTGTAGGTTGTCCTCACCTGGACCTGGTGAGTGGGGTTGCCACCTGGGGCTCACCCATACCTGGTGACTCAGGTCCCCACTTGGGCCTCTTGGACCTGGTGAATCTGGTAATTCTGGTCTCCACCTGGGAATCCCCTGGACCTGGAGAATCTGGTCGCCATCTGTGCCTCACACAGTCCTGGTGACTTTGCTCCCCACCTGGACCTGATTGCTGTGGACTCCTTTTGGGCCTCACCTGGAACTGGTGAGTCTGATCCTAACTGGGCCTCACCCAGATCTGGTGACTCTGCTCCTCACCTGTGGACCACTATGACCTGGATACACTGTTCCACACCTGAGCCTCACCTGGACATGATGACTCTGGATCCTCTCTGTGCCTCACTCTGACATGGTGACTCTGGTCCCCATCTGGATGTCACCTAGACCAGGTGAATCTGGGACCCCTGTCGACCTCAACCAGACCTGGTGACTCTGGTCCTCAACTCGGCCTCACCTGGACCTAGTGAAAATTCTCCGCACCTGCGCCTCATCTGGACGTGGTGACTCGGGTTCTACCTGGGCATCATCGGGGCATGGTTACTGTATTCCCCAATGGGACTGACCTGTTCCTAGTAACTCTGGTCCTGTCTTTGACCTCTTCTGTACCAGGTCACTCTGGCTCCACCTGGGCCTCACCTGTAACTGGTAACTCTGAACCTAAGCATGGCCTCACCTGACCTGGTGACTGTGGTTCCCATCGGGATCTTACCTGGACATCATGTCTCTGGTCCCACATGGGCCTCACCAGGACCTGGTGTCTCCGGTACGCACCTGGGTAGCATCAGGATATGGTTACACTCTTCACTAACAGTGACCCAGCCGGAACTATTAACTCTGGTCTTCACCTGGGCCACACCTGGACATGGTGACACTGGATCCCACCTGGGTCTCAACTTGACATGGTGAGTCGGATCCCCACCTGGTCCTCACGTGTAACTGCTGATTCTCCGGCCCACATGGACATCATGTGGACCTGGTGGCTGTAGTGTTTCTAGCTTCTCATGTACCTTGTGACTCTGGTCCCCGCCAGGGCCTCACTGGGTCCTGGGGAATGTGGTTGCCACCTGCACCTCACTTGGACCTGGTGATTATGGTCTGCACCTGAGACTCCCCTGATCTACTGACTGTGGTCCCCACCTGGGCTTCACCTGGATATTTGGACTCCGGTCCCCATCTGGGCCTCACCTGGCCCTGTTGACCATGGTCCTCAACTGGGCAAAATTGGGACCCGGTGACTGTGTTCCACAACTGGACGTCACCTGGACCAGGTGACTCTGGTCCCCCTCTGGGTCTCACCGTGCCTAGTGACTGTGAACCCCACTTTGGCCTGACTTGGACCTGCTGACCTGGTTGCCACCTGCGTCTAACCTCCAACTGTTGACTCTGGTCCTTTCAAGGTCCTCCCCTGTACCTGGTGATCCTGGTCCCGACCTGGGCCTCAACTGGACGTGGTGACTCTTGTCACCACCGGGGACTCACCTGGACCTGCTTACTGTGTTCCACACCTGGGCCTCAAGTAGACCTGTTGACCATGGTCCCCAAGCCGGCCTCACATGGACCTGTTGCCTCTGATCCCCACCGGGGCCTCACGTGTACCTGTTAACTCCTGTCCTCACCTGGGCCTCATCTGGTCCTAGAGACTCTGGTCTCCACCTGGGCTTCACCTGGATCTGCTGACTCAGGTCCCCACCTGGACTTACCTGGATCCGTGGACTCTGGTCCCCACCTGGACCTCTCCTGGACCTGGTGACTCTCTTTACAACATGGTCCTCACCTGGATCTGGTGACTCTGGTCCTCAGTTTGGCCTCACCTGGAGCTGGTGTCTCTCGTCCCCACTTGAACCTAACTCAGAACTGCTGAATCTTGCCCCAACCTAGGCCGCATCCAGCCCTGGTGACTCTTCTCCCCACCTATGCCTCAATTTGACCTGATGAATCTGGTCCTCACGTGGGCCTCACATGGACCTGGCACTCAGCTGGACCTGGGACTCAGCTGGATAGAGTGGCTCTGGTTCCCAAAAGGGGTCACTGATACTGCTGACTGTGCTCTTATTATATGCCTCATCAGGACCTAATGAATCTGTTCCCCATCTGGGCCTGCATGGCCCTAGTGACTCTGGTCCTCACCCAGGCATCATTGGGACCTGGATACTCTATTCCACACTTGGGCCTCACTTTGACCAGGGACCTCTGGTCCCATTCTGGGCCTCAAACTAAACTGGTTACTCTGGTTCCCCCTCTGGGTCTCACCCTTACCTGGTGACTCTGGTCACCCCATGGGCTTCATTTGGGCCTGGTGAATCTGGTCCTTAGGTGGTCCGCACCTGGATCTGATGACTGGTCGCAACCTGGGCCTCTCCTGACTTGGTGAATCCTGTTGCCACCTGGGCCTCACTTGGAGCTTGTGACTGTGGTCCCACCTGGACCTCACCTGGATCTGGTGGCTCTGGTTCCCATATGGGGCTCTCCTGGACCTGGTTCCTGTTATCTCCATCTGGCGTCACCTGGAACTCAATGACTCTGATACATATTTGTGCCTCTCCTGCACCTGTTGACTCTGGTCCTTACCTGGACATCATTGGGACCTGGATACTCTCTTATATACCTGGGCCTCACCTGGACCTGGTGACTGAGGTCCCACCTTGGCCTCACCTGGATGAGGTGACTGGTTCCCACAGGGACCTCACCTGGTCCTGGTGACTCAGGTCCTCATATGGGCATCATGGGACCTGGTTTCTCAGTTCCACATAGGGGCCTCACCTGGACCTAGTGATTCTCGTCCCACTCTGGGCCTCACCCTGACGTGGTGAGTCTGGTCTCCACCTGGATATTACCAGAACCGGGTGACTCTGGTCCCCGTCTGGGACTCACCCGGAGCTGGGGACACTGGTACTCAACTGGGCCTCAACAAGACCTGGTGAATCTACTCCTCACTCAGGCCTCGTCTGGCCCTGTGACTCTTTTCCCACCTGGCATCAATGGGACAAGGTTACACTGTTCCCCACCTGGGCCTCACCTGGACATGATAACTTTGCTCCACACTTTGGCCTCAACTGGTACTGATTACTCTGGTCCCCCCACCTAGGCCTCAATCTGGAACTGGTGACTGTGGTCCCCACCTGGGTCTCACCTGGCCCTGTTTACTCTTGTTCCCACATGAACCTCACCTGGACCTGGTGGCTGTGGTGTTCTTGTAGACTCATATTTACCTGGTGACTCCGGTCCCACTAGGGCCTCACGTGGATCTGGTGACTCTGACATGCCAGTTGACCTCACCGGGACCTGCTGAGTGGGGTGGCCACGTGGGCCTCACCCATACCTGGTGACTCAGGTCCCCACGTGGGCATCTTGGACCTGGTGAATCTGGTCCTTACCTGGTCCTCTCCCAGACCCGGGGACTCTGGTCTCCACCTGGGCCTCACCTGCACCTGGTGAATCTGGTCCCCATCTGGGCCTCACCCAGTGATGGTGACTTCGTTCCACACGTGGAACTCATTGCTGTGGACTCTTTCTTGGCCTCACCTGGAACAGGTGACTCTGATCCTATCTACGCGTCACCCAGACCTGGTGACTCTGACCCTAACCTGGGCATCATTGGTACCTGGTGACTCTGTTCCACACCTGAGCCTCACCTGGACATGATGACTCTGGAACCTCTCTGGGACTCACCCTGACTTGGTGAGGCTGGTCCCCAACTGGATGTCACCTGGACCAGGTGATTCTGTACCCCGATAGTTCTCAACCAGATCTGGTGACTCTGGTCTTCAACTGGGCCTCACCTGGACCTAGTGAATATGCTCCATCTGGGCCTCATTTGCACCTGGTGACTCTGGTCCCTACCTCGGCATCATCGGGACATGGTTCCACAGCATGGCCTGCAGGTTGGACTCACCTGGACATGGTAAGTCCTGTCTCTACCTGGGCATCATCGGGACATGGTTCCTCTGCATGGCCTGCAGGTGGCCTCCCCTGGACCTGTTGAGTGGGGTTGCCACATGGGCCTCACCCATACCTGGTGACTCAGGTTCCCACGTGCGCCTCACTTGGACCTTGTGAATCTGCTCCTTACCTGGTGCTCACCCGGAACTGGTAACTCTGGTCACCACCTGGGAATCACCTGGACCTGGTGAATCTGGTCCCCATCTGGGCCTCACCCAGTCCTGGTGACTTTGTTACCTACCTGGACCTGATTGATGTGGACTCCTTCTTGGCCTCACCTAGAACTGGTAACTCTGCTCCTAACTGGGCCTCACCCAGATCTGGTGACTCTGGTCCTCACCTGTGGACCATTATGACCTAAATACTCTGTTCCACACCTTACCTCACCTGGACATGATGACTCTGGATCCCCTCTGGGCCACAGCCTGACATGGTGACTCTGGTCCGCATCTGGATGTCACCTAGACCAGGTGAATCTGGTACCCCTCTAGGCCTAAACTAGCCCGGGGGAATCTGGTCCTCAACTCGGCCTCACCGGGACCTAGTGAATATGCTCCCCACCTGCGCCTCATCTGGACGTGGTGACTCGGGTTCTACTTGGGCATCATCGGGACATGGTTACTCTATTCCCCACTGGGACTGACCTGATCCTGGAAACTCTGATCCTGACTTTGGCCTCTTCTGTACCAGGTGACTCTGGCTCCACCTGGGCCTCACCTGTAACTTGATACTGTGATCCTAAGCGTGGCCTCACCTGACCTGGTGACTGTGGTTCCCATCGAGACTTCAACTGGACCTCATGACTCTGATCCCACCTGGGCCTCACCAGGACATGGTGATTCTGGTACCCACCTGGTAGCATCAGGATATGGTTACACTGTTCTCAAACAGTGACCCAGCCGGACCTATTAACTCTGGTCTTCACCTGGGCCACACCTGGACCTGGTGACTCTGGTCCTCAGTTTGGCCTCACCTGGACCTGGTGTCTCTCGTCCCCACTTTGACCTAACTCAGAACTGCTGAATCTTGCCCCACCTAGGCCGCACGCAGACCTCGTGACTCTTGTCCCCAGCTATGCCTCAATTCGATCTGATGAATATGGTCCTCACGTGGGCCTCACATGGACCTGGGACTCAGCTGGATAGAGTGGCTCTGGTTCCCACAAGGGGCTCACCTGATACTGCTGACTGTGGTCTTATTCTATGCCTCACCAGGACCTAGTGATTCTGTTCCCCATCTGGGCCTGCATGGCCCTAGTGACTCTGGTCCTCACCCAGGCATCATTGGGACCTTGATACTCTATTCCACACCTTGGACTCACTCTGACCACGGACCTCTGGTCCCATTCTGGGCATCAAACTAAACTGGTTACTCTGGTTGCCCCTCTGGGCCTCACCCTTACCTGGTGACTCTGGTCACCCCTTGGGCTTCACTTGGGCCTGGTGAATCTGGTGCTTAGCTGGTCCTCACCTGGCTCTGGAGACTTGTCGCCACCTGGGCCTCACCTGGACCTGGTGAATCCTGTTGCCACCTGCACCTCACCAGAACCTTGTGACTGTTGTCCTACCTGGACCTCACCTGGATTGGTGGCTCTGGTTCTCATATGGGGCTCTCCTGGACCTGGTTCCTGTGGTCTCCATCAGGCATCACCTGGAACAAAATGACTGTGATCCATATTTCGGCCTCTCCTGGACCTGTTGACTCTGGTCCTTACCTGGCCATCATTGGAACCTGGAGACTCTCTTATATACCTGGGCCTCACCTTGACCTGGTGACTGTGGTCCCACCTGGGCCTCACGTGGACGAGGTGCCTGGTTCCCACAGGGACCTCACCTGGACCTGGTGACTCAGGTCCTCATATGGGCATCATGGTAACTGGTTCTCAGTTCACATCGGGGCCTCACCTGGACCTAGTGATTCTCGTCCCCCTGTGGGCCTCACCCTGACGTGGTGACTCTGCTCCCCACCTGGATATCAGCAGAACTGGGTGACTCTGGTCCCCCTCTGGGACTCACCCGTAGCTGGGGACACTGCTCCTCAACTGGGCCTCAACAGGACCTGGTGAATCTACTCCTCAGTTAGGCCTCGTCTGGACCTGTGACTCTTTTCCCACCTGGCATCAATGGGACATGGTTACTCTTTTCCCCACATGGACATCACCTGGACATGATAACTTTGCTCCACACTTTGGCATCAACTTGTCCTGATGACTCTGGTCCCCCCACCTAGGCCTCAATCTGGACCTGGTGACTATGGTCCCCACCTGGGTCTCAGCTGGACCTGGTGACTCTCATTCCCACATGAACCACACCTGGACCTGGTGACTGTGGTTTTCTTGTACACTCACATTTACCTGGTGACTCCAGTCCCCACTAGGGACTCACCTGGATCTGGTGACTCTGGCCTGCAGGTTGGTCTCACCTGGACTGGAGAGGGGGGTTGCCACCTGGGCCTCACCCATATCTGGTGACTCAGTTCCACACGTGGGCCTCGTGGACCTGGTGAATCTGGTCCTTACCTGGTACTCTCCCAGACCCGGGGTCTCTGGTCACCACCTCGCCTCTCCTGGACCTGGTGAATCTGGTCCCCATCTGGGCCTCACCCAGTCCTGGTGACTTTGTTCCCCACCTGGACCTGATTACTGTGGACTCCTTCTTGGCCTCACCTGGAACTGGTGACTCTGATCCTGTCTGCGCGTCACCCAGACCTGGTGACTCTGGTCCTCACCTGTGGACAATTATGACCTGGATTCTCTGTTCCACATGTGTGCCTTACGTGGACATGATAACTCTGGATCCCTTCTGGGCCTCAGCCTGACATGGTGACTCTGGTCCCCATCTGGATTTCACCTAGACCAGGGGAATCTGGTACCCCTCTAGACCTCAACCAGATCTGGTGACTCTGGTCCTCAACTGGGCCTCACCTGGACCTAGTGAATATGCTCAATCTGGGCCTCATTTGGACCTGGTGACTCTGATACCTACCTGGGAATCATCGGGACATGTTCCACTGCATGGCCTGCAGGTTGGCCTCACCTGGACCTGAGAACTCTAGTCCCTACATCGGCATCATCTGGACATGGTTCCTCTGCATGGCTTGCAGGTTGGCCTCACTTGTTTCTGGTGAGGGGGGTTGTCACATGGGCCTCACACATGCCTGGTGACACAGGTCCCCACTTGGGCCTCACTTGGACCTGGTGACTCTGGTCCTTACCTGGTCCTCACCCGGAACTCGTAACTCTGTTCACCACCTGGGAATAACCTGGACCTGGTGACTCTGGTCCCCATCTGGATGTCACCTGGACCAGGTGTTTCTGGTACCCCTCTAGGCCTCAACCAGAACTGGTGACTCTGGTCCTCAACTGGGCCTCAAAGGGACCTAGTGAACATGCTCCCCACCTGCGCCTCATCTGGACCTGGTGACTCTGGTTCTACCTGGGCATCATCGGGACCTGGTTACTCTATTCCCCACTGGGACTGACCTGATCCTGGTAACATTGGTCCTGACTTTGGCCTCTTCTGTACTTAGTGACTCTGGCTCCACCTGGGCCTCAGCTGTAACTGGTGACTCTGATCCTAAGCATGGCCTCACCTGACCTGGTGACTGTGGTTCCCATCGGGACCTCACCTGGACCTCATGTCTCTGGTCCAACCTGGGCCTCACCAGGACCTGGTGTCTCAGGTACCATCCTTGGTAGCATCAGGATATGGTTACACTGTTCACTAACAGTGACCCAGCCGGACCTATGAACTCTGGTCTTCACCTGGGCCACACCTGGACATGGTGACACTCGTTCCCACCTGGGTCTCACCTGGACATGATGAGTCGTATCCCCACCTGGTCCTCACCTGTAACTTGTGATTCTCGTTCCCACATGGACATCATCTGGACATGGTGGCTGCAGTGTTTCTAGCTTCTCATGTACCTCGTGACTCTGGTCCCCACCAGGGCCTCACCGGGACCTGGTGAGTGTGGTTGCCACCTGCACCTCACCTGGACCTGGTGATTCTGGTCTGCACCTGAGACTACCCTGGATCTGGTGACTGTGGTCCCCACCTGGACATCACCTGGATTTAGGGACTCCGGTCCCCATCTGGGCCTCACATGGCCCTGTTGATCAAGGACTCATCTGGGCAAAATTGGGACCCGGTGTCTTTGTTCCACAACTGGACCTCACCTGGACCATGTGACACTGGTTCCCCTCTGGGCCTCACCGTACCCTAGTGACTGTGAACCCCACTTTGGCCTGACTTGGACCTGCTGACCCTGGTTGCCACCTGCGCCTGACCTCGAACAGTTGACTCTGGTTCTTTCAAGGGCCTCCCCTGGACCTGGTGATCCTGGTCCCCACCTGGGACTTACCTGGACGTGGTGACCCTTGTCACCACCGGGAACTCACCTGGACCTGCTTACTGTGTTCCACACCTGGGCCACAAGTATATCTGATCACCATGGTCCCCAAGACAGAATCACATGGACCTGTTGCCTCTGATCCCCACCGGGGCCTCACGTGTACCTGGTAACTCTGGTCCTCACCTGGGTCTCATCTGGACCTAGTGACTCTCGTCCCCACCTGGGCTTCACCTGGATCTGGTCACTCTGGTCCCCACCTGGAATTCACCTGGATCTGGTGACTCTGGTCCCCACCTGGACCTCACCTGATCTGGTGACTCTGGTCCTCAGTATGGCCTCACCTGGACCTAGTGTCTCTCATCCCCACTTTGACCTAACTCAGAACTGCTGAATCTTGCCCCATCTAGGCCGCACCCAGACCTGATGACTCTTGTCCCCAGCTATGCCTCAATTCGACCTGATGAATCTGGTCCTAACGTGGGCCTCACATGGACCTGGGACTCAGCTGCATAGAGTGGCGCTGGTTCCCACAAGGGCCTCCCCTGATACTGGTGACTGTGGTCTTATTCTATGCCTCAACAGGAACTAGTGATTTTGTTCCCCATCTGGGCCTGCATGGCCTTAGTGATTCTGGTCCTCACCCTGGCATCATTCGGACCTGGATACTCTATTCCACACCTGGGCCTCACTTTGACCCGGGATCTCTGGTCCCATTATGGGCCTCAAACTAAACTGGTTACTCTGGTTGCCCCTCTGGGCCTCACCCTTACCTGGTGACTCTAGTCACCCCGTGGGCTTCACTTGGGGCTGGTGAATCTGGACCTTAGCTGGTTTTCACCTGGATGTGGTGACTGGTCGCCACCTGGGCCTCACCTGGACTTGGTAAATCCTGTTGCCACCTGCACCTTACCTTGACCTTGTGACTGTGGTCCAACCTGGACCTCACCTGGATCTGGTGGCTCTGGTTCCCATATGGGGCTCTCCTGGACCTGGTTCCTGTGGTCTCCATCTGGCCTCACCTGGAACACAATGACTCTGATCCATATTTGGGCCTCTCCTGAACCTGTTGACTCTGGTCCTTACCTGGGCATCATTGGGACCTGGATACTCTCTTATATACCTGGGCCTCACTTGGACCTGGTGACTGTGGTCCCACCTGGGCCTCACCTGGACGGGGTGACTGGTTCCTGCAGGGACCTCACCTGGACCTGGTGACTCAGGTCCTCATATGGGCATCATGGGACCTGGTTTCTCATTTCCACATCGGGACCTCATCTGGACCTAGTGACTCTCGTCCCCCTCTGGGCCTCACCCTGACGTGGTGACTCTTGTCCCCACCTGGATATCACCAGAACCGGGTGACTCTGGTCCCCTTCTGGGACTCACCCGGAGCTGGGGACACTGGTCCTCAACTGAGCCTCTACAGGACCTGGTGAATCTACTCCTCACTTAGGCCTCATCTGGACCTTGTGACTCTTTTCCCACCTGGCATCAATAGGACACGGTTACTCTGTTCCCCACCTGGGCCTAACCTGCACACGATAACTTTGCTCCACACTTTGGCCTCAAATGGTCCTGATGACTCTCGTCCCCCCACCTAGGCCACAATCTGGACCTGGTGACTGTGGTCCCCACCAGGCTCTCACCTGGACATGGTGACTCTCGTTCCCACATGAACCACACCTGGACCTGGTGACTGTGGTGTTCTTGTAGACTCACATTTACCTGGAGACTCTGGTCCCCACCTGGATCTGGTGACTCTTGCCTGCAGGTTGTCCTCACCTGGACCTGGTAACTCTAGTCCCTAGATGGGCATCTTCGGGACATGGTTCCACTGCAAGGCCTGCAGGATGGCCTCACCTGGACCTGGTGAGTGGGGTTACCACTTGGGCCTCACGCATACTAGGTGACACAGGTCCCCACGTGGGTCTAACTTGGATCTGGTGTATCTGGTAATTCTGGTCACCACCTGAGAATCACCTGGACTTGGTGAATCTGGTAAATCTGGTCACCACCTGGGAATCACGTGGACCTGGTGAATCTGGTCCCCATCTGGGCTTCACCCAGTCCTGATGACTTTGTTCCGCACCTGGACCTGATTGCTGTGGACTCCTTCTTGACCTCACCTGGAACTGGTGACTCTGATCCTAACTGGGCCTCACCCAGATATGGTGACTCTGGTCCTCACCTATGGAAAATTATGACCTGGATACTCTCTTCCACACCGGAGTCACACCTGCACATGATGACTCTGGAACCTCTCTAGGCCTCACCCTGACCTGGTGATTCTGGTCCCCATCTGGATTTCACCTGGTCCAGGTGATTCTGGTACCCCTCTAGGGTCAACCAGATCTGGTGACTCTGGTCCTCACCTGGGCCTCACCTGGACCTAGTGAATATAATCCATCTGGGCCTCTTTGGACCTGGAACTCTGGTCCCTACCTGGGCATCATCGGAACATGGTTACTCTGCATTGCCTGCAGGTTGGCCTCACCTGGACCTGGTGAGTGTGGTTGCCACCTGGGTCTCACCCATACCTGGTGACACGGGTCCCCACGTGGGCCACACTTCGACCTGGTGAATCTGGTCCTTACCTGGTCCTCACCCGGAACTGGTAACTCCGGTCATCATCTGGGAATCTCCTGGACCTTGTGAATCTGGTCCCCATCTGGGCCTCCCCAGTCCTGGCGACTTTGTTCCCCACCTGGACCTGATTGCTGTGGACTCCTTCTTGGCCTCACCTGGAACTAGTTACTCTGATCCTAAGTGGGCCTCACATAAATCTGCTGAATCTGGTCTTAACCTGTGGACCATTATGACCTGGATACTCTGTTCCACATCTGAGCCTCACCTGGACATGATGACTCTGGAACCACTCTGGGCCTCACCCTGACCTTGTGACTCTGGTCCCCATTAGGATGTAACCTGGACCAGGGGATTTTGGTACCCCTCTAGGCCTCAACCAGATCTGGTGACTCTGGTCCTCAACTGGGACTCACCTGGACTTAGAGAATATGCTCCATCTTGGCCTCATTTGGACCTGGTGACTCTGGTCCCTACCTGGGCATCATCGGACATGGTTCTACTACATGGCCTGCAGGTTGGCCTCACCTGGAACTGGTGAGTGGGATTGCCACCTGGGGCTCACCCACCCCTGGTGACTCAGGTCCCCATGTCGGCCTCTTGGACCTGGTGATTCTGGTCCTTACCTGGTCCTCTCCCAACCTGGGGTCTCTGGTCATCACCTGGGCCTCACCTGGACAAGGTGAATCTTGTCCCCATCTGGTCCTCACCCAGTCCTGTTTACTTTGTTCCGCACCTGGACCTGATTGCTGTGGACTCTTTCTTGGCCTCACCTGGAACTGGTGACTCTGATCCTATCTACGCGTCACCCAGATCTGGTGACTCTGGTACTCATCTGGGCATCATTGGTACCTGGTGAGTCTGTTCCACACCTGAGCCTCACCTGGACATGATGACTCTGGAACCTCTCTGGGCCTCACCCTGACCTGGTGACTCTGATTCCCATCTGGATATCACCTTGACCAGGTGATGCTGGTACCCCTCTGGGCCTCGACCAGATCTGGTGACCTTTGTCCTCAACTGGGCCTCACCTGGACCTAGTGAATTTGCTCGATCTGGGCCTCATTTGGACCTGGTGACTCTGGTCCCTACCTGGGCATCATCGGGACATGGTTCCACTTCATGGCCTGCAGGTTGGCCTCACCTGGACCTGGTAACTCTGGTTGCTACATGGGAATCATCGGGACACGGTTCCTATGCATGGCCCGAAGGATGGCCTCTCCTGGACCTGGTGAGTGTGGTTGCCATCTGTGCATCACCCATACCTGGGGACACAGGTACCCACTTGGGCCTCACTTGGACCTGGTGAATCTGGTCCTTACCTGGTCCTCAGCCGGAACCATAACTCTGGTCACCACCTGGGAATCACCTGGACCTGGTGAATCTGGTCCCCATCTGGGCCTCACCCAGTCCTGGTGACTTTCTTCCCCACCTGGACCTGATTGCTGTGGACTCCTTCTTGGCCTCACCTGGAACTGGTGACTCTGATCCTAACTGGACCTCAACCAATCTGGTGACTCTGGTCCTCACATGGAGACCATTATGACCTGGATATTCTGTTCCACACCTGAGCCTCACCTGGACATGATAACTTTGCTCCACACTTGGGTCTCAAATGGTCCTGATGACTCTGGTCCCCCTCCTAGGCCTCAATCTGGACCTGGTGACTGTCGTCCCCACCTGGGCCTCACCTGGACCTGGTGAGTGTGGACCCACCTGGGCCTCACCTGGACGAGGTGACTGGTTCCCACAGGGACCTCACCTGGACCTGGTGACTCAGCCCCTCATATGGGCTTCATGGGACCTGGTTTCTCAGTTCCACATCGGGGCCTCACCTGGACCTAGTGATTCTCGTCCCCCTGTGGGCCTCACCCTGAAGTGGTGACTCTGGTCCCCACCTGGATATCACCAGAACGTGGTGACTCTGGGCCCCCTCTGGGACTCAACTGGACCTGGGGAAAGTGGTCCTCAACTGGACCTCACAGGACTTGGTGAATCTACTCCTCACTTAGGCCTCGTCTGGACCTTGTGACTCTTTTCCCACCTGGCATCAATGGGACAAGGTTAATCTGTTCCCCACCTGGGCCTCACATGGATATGATAAGTTTACTCCACACTTTGGCCTCAACTGGTCCTGATGACTCTGGACCCCCAACTAGGCCTCAATCTGGAACTGATGACTGTGGTCCCCACCAGGGTCTCACCTGGACCTGGTGACTCTCGTTCCCACATGAACAACACTTGGACCTGGTGACTGTGGTGTTCTTGTAGACTCACATTTACCTACTGAAACAGGTCCCCACTAGGGCATCACCTGGATCTGGTGACTCTGGCCTACAATTTGGCCTCACCTGGACTGGTGAGTGGGGATGCCCCCTGGGCCTCACCCATACCTGGTGACTCAGGTCCCCACGTGGGCCTCTTGGCCCTGGTGAATCTGGTCCTTAACTGGTCCTCTCAGAGTCCCGGGGACTCTGGGTACCACCTGGGGCTCACGTTGACCTGGTGAATCTGGTCCCCATCTGGGCCTCACGCAGTCCTGGTGACTTTGTTCCCCACCTGGGCCTGATTGCTGTGGACTCATTCTTGGCCTCACCTGGAACTGGTGACTCTGATACTATCTGCGCGTCACCGATATCTGGTGACTCTGGTCCTACCCTGGGGATCATTGGAACCTGTTGACTCTGTTCCACACCTGAGCCTCACCTGGACATGATGACTCTGGAAACGCTCTGTGTCTCACCCTGACCTGGTGACTCTGGTCTCCATCTGGATGTCACCTGGACCAGGTGATTCGGGTACCCCTCTAGGACTCAACCAGATCTGGTGACTCTGGTCCTCAACTGGGCCTCACTGGGACCTAGTGAATATGCTCCCCAACTGTGCCTCATCTGGACCTGGTGACTCTGGTTCTACCTGGGCATCATCGGGACACGGTTACTGCATTCCGCACTGGGACTGACCTGATCCTGGTAACTCTGGTCCTGATTTGGCCTCTTCTGTACCAGGTGACTCTGGGTCCACCTTCGGTTCACCGGTTACTGGTGACTCTAATCCTAAGCATGGCCTCAACTGACCTGGTGACTGTGGTTCCCATCGGGACTTCACCTGGACCTCATGTCTCTGGTCCTAACTGGGCCTCACCAGGACCTGGTGTCTCGGTACCTACCTCGGTAGCATCAGAATATGGTTACACTGTTCAATAACAGTGACCCAGCGGGACCTATTAACTCTGGCCTTCACCTGGGCCACACCTGGACATGGTGATACTGGTACCCACCTCGGTCTCACCTGGACATGTTGAGTCGGATCCCCACCTGGTCCTCACCTGTAACTGGTGATTCTCGTTCCCACATGGACATCATGTGGACCTGGTGGCTGCAGTGTTTCTAGCTTCTCATGTACCTCGTGACTCTGGTCCCCACCAGGGCCTCACTGGGACCTGGTGAGTGTGGTTGCCACCTGCACCTCACCTGGACCTGGTGATTCTGGTCTGCACCTGAGACTCCCCTGAATCTGGTGACTGTGGTCCCCACCTGGGCTTCACCTGGAATTGGGGACTCCGGTCCCCATCTGGGCCTCACCTGGTCCGTTGACCATGGTCCTCAACTGGGGAAAATTGGGACCGTGTGACTGTTCCACAACTGGACCTCACCTGGAGAAGGTGACTCTGGTCCCCCTCTGGGTCTCACCTTGCCTTAGTCACTGTGAACCCCACTTTGGCCTGACTTCGACCTGCTGACCCTGGTTGCCACCTGTGCCTGACCTCGAACTGTTGACTCTGGTTCTTTCAAGTGCCTCCCCTGTACCTGGTGATCCTGATGCCCAACTGGGCCTCACCTGCATGTGGTGTCTCTAGTCACCACCGGGGACTCATCTGGACCTGCTTACTGTGTTCCACACCTGGGCCTCAATTACAACTCTTGACCATATTCCCCAAGCTCGCCTCACATGGACCTGTTACCTCTGATCCCCACCGGGGCCTCACGTGTACCTGGTAACTCTGGTCCTCACCTGGGCCTCATCTGCACCTAGTGACTCTGATCCCCATCTGGACTTCACCTGGATCTGGTGACTCTGGTCCCCACCTGGAACTCACCTGTATCTGATGACTCTGGTCTCAGTTTGGCCTCACCTGGACTGGTGTCTCTCGTCCCCACTTTGACCTAACTCAGAACTGCTAAATCTTGCCCCACCTAGGCCGCACCCAGTCCTGATGACTCTTGTCCCCAGCTATGCCTCAATTCGACCTGATGAATCTGGTCCTCACGTGGGCCTTACATGGACCTGGGACTCAGCGGGATAGAGTGGCTCTGGTTCCCACAAGGGTCTCACACGATACTGGTGACTGTGTTCTTATTCTATGTCTCACCAGGACCTAGTGATTCTGTTCCCCATCTGGGCTTTCATGGCCCTAGTGACTCTGGTCCTCACCCAGGCATCATTGGGACCTGGATACTCTATTCCACTCCTGGGCCTCACTTTGTCCAGGGACCTCTGGTCCCATTCTGGGCCTCAAACTAAACTGGTTACTCTGGTTCCCCCTCGGGGCCTCACCCTTACCTGGTGACTCTGGTCACCCCTTGGGGTTCACTTTCGCCTGGTGAATCTGGATCTTAGCTGGTCCGCACCTGGATCTGGTGACAGGTCACCACGTGGGCCTCAACTGGACTTGGTGAATCATGTTGCCACCTGCGCCTCACCTGGACCTTGTGACTGTGGTCCCTCCTGGACCGCACCTGGATCTGGTGGCTCTGGTTCCCATATGGGGCTCTCCAGGACCTGGTTCCTGTGGTCTCCATCTGGCCTCACCTGGAACACAATGACTCTGATCCATATTTGGGCCTCTCCTGGACCTGTTGAGTCTGGTCCTTACCTGGGCATCATTGGGACCTGGATTCTCTCTTATATACCTGGGCCTCACCAGGATTGGTGACTTTGGTCCCACCTGGGCCTCACCTGGACGGGGTGAATGGTTCCCACAGGGACCTCACCTCGACCTGGTGACTCAGGTCCTCATATGGGCATCTTGGGACCTGGTTTCACAGTTCCGCATCGGGCCTCACCTGGACCTAGTGATTCTCGTCCCCCTCAGGGCCTTACCCTGACTTGTGACACTGGTCCCCACATGGATATCACCAGAACCGGGTGACACACCCGGAGCTGGGGACACTGGTCCTCAGGTGGGCCTCAACAGGACCTGGTGAATCTACTCCAAACTTAGTCTTCGTCTGGACCTTGTGACTCTTTTCCCACCTGGCATCAATGGGACATGGTTACTCTGTTCCCCACCTGGGCCTCACCTTGACATGATAACTTTGCTGCACACTTTGGCCTCAACTGGTCCTGATGACTCTCGTCCCCCAACCTAGGCCTCATTCTGGACTGGTGACTGTCGTCCCCAACTGGGTCTCAGCTGGACCTGGTGATTCCCGTTCCCACATGAACCACACCTGGACCTGGTGACTGTGGTGTGCTTGTAGACTCACATTTATCTTGTGACTCCCATCCCCACTAGGGTCTCACCTGGATCTGGTGACTCTGGCCTGCATGCTGGCCTCACCTGGACCTGGTAACTCTGGTCCCTACCTGGACATCATCGGGACACGGTTCCTCTGCATGGCCTGCATGTTGGCCTCACCTGGACCTGGTGAGTGGGGTTGCCACCTGGGCCTCACCCATACCTGGTGACTCAGGTCCTCACGTGGGCCTCACTTGGACCTGGTGAATCTGGTCATTACCTGGTCCTCTGCCAGACCCGGGGACTCTGGTCACCACCTGGACCTCACCTGGACCTGGTGAATCTGGTCCCCTTCTGGGCCTCACCTAGTCATGGTGACTTTGTTCACCACCTGGACCTGATTGCTGTGGACACTTTCTTGGCCTCACCTGGAACTGGTGACTCTAATCTATCTCCGCATCACCCAGACCTGGTGACTCTGGTCCTCACCTGGGCATCATTGGTACCTGGTGACTCTGTTCCACAGATGAGCCTCACCTGGACTTAAAGACTCTGGAACCTCTCTGGGCCTCACCCTGACCTGGTGACTCTCGTCCCCATCTGGATGTCACCTGGACCATGGGATTCTGGTACCCCTCTAGGACTCAACCAGGTCAGGGGACTCTGGTCCTCAACTGGGCCTCACCTGGACCTAGTGAATATGCTTAATCTGAGCCTCAGTTGGACTTGGTGACTCTCGTCCCTACCTTGGCATCATCGGGACATGCATCCACTGCATGGCCTGCAGGTTGGCCTCACCTGGACCTTGTAACTCTGGTCCCTACCTGGGCATCACCGGGACACGGTTCCTCTGCATGGCCTCCAGGTTTGCCTCACCTGGCCCTAGTGAGTGGGGTTGCCACCTGGGGCTCACCCATACCTGGTGACACAGGTCCCCACGTGGGCCTCACTTTGACCTGGTGAATCTGGTCCTTTCCTGGTCCTCACCCGGACCTGGTAACCCTGGTCACCTCCTGGGAATCACCTGGACCTGGTGAATCTGGTCCCCCTCTGGGCCTCACCCAGTCTTGTTGACTTTCTTCCCCACCTGGACCTGATTGCTGTGGACTCCTCTTGGCCTCAACTGGAACTGGTGACTCTGATCCTAACTGGGCCTCACCCATATCTGCTGAATCTGGTCCTCACCTGTGGACCCTTATGACCTGGATACTCTGTTCCACACCTGAGCCTCACCTGGACATGATGACTCTGGAACCTCTCTGGTCCTCACCCTGACCTGGTGACTCTGGTCCGCATCCGGATGTCACCTAGACTAGGTGAATCTGGTGTCCCTCTAGGCCTCAACTTGACCTGGTGACTCTGGTCCTGACCTGGGCCTCACGGGGACCTAGTGAACATGCTCCCAACCTGCGCCTCATCTGGACCTGGTGACTCTGGTTCTACCTGGGCATCATCGAGACATGGTTACTCTATTCCCCACTGGGACTGACCTGATCCTGGTAACTCTGGTCCTGACTTTGGCCTCATCTCTACCAGGTGACTCTGGCTCCACCTGGGCCTCACCTGTAACTGGTGACTGATCCTATTCATGGCCTCACCTGACCTGGTGTCTGTGGTTTCCATCGGTACCTCACCTGGTCCTCATGTCTCTAGTCCAAATGGGACTCACCAGGACCTTGTATCTGGTACCCACCTGAGTAGCATCAGGATATGGTTACACTGTTCACTAACAGTGACTCGGCCGGACCTATTAACTCTCCTCGTCACCTTGTCCACACTTGGACATGGTGACACTGGTTCCCACCAGGGTCTCACCTGGACATGGTGACTCGGATCCCCACCTGGTCCTCACCTGTAACTTGTAATTCTCGTTCCCACATGGACATCATGTGGACCTGGTGGCTGCAGTGTTTCTAGCTTCTCATGTACCTCGTGACTCTGGTCCCCACCAGGGCCTCACCGGGACTTGGTGAGTGTGGTTGCCACCTGCACCTCACCAGGACCTGGTGATTCTGGTCTCCACCTGAGACTACCATGGATCTGGTGACTCTGGTCCCCACCTGGGCTTCAACTGAATTTGGGGACTCCAGTCCCCATCTGGGCCTCACCTGGCCCTGTTGAACATGGTCCTCAACTGGGCAAATTTGGGACCCAGAGACTGTGTTCCACAACTGGACCTCACCTGGACCAGGTGACTCTGGTCCCCCTCTGGATCTCAACGTACCCTAGTGACTGTCAACCACACTTTGGCCTGACATGAACCTGCTGACCCCGGTTGCCACCTGCGACTGACCTCGAACAGTTGACTCTGGTTCTTTCAAGGGCCTCCCCTGTACCTGGTGATCATGGTCCCCACTTGGGCCACACCTGGACGTGGTGAATCTTGTCACCACCGGGTTCACATGGACCTGGTTACTGTGTTCCACCTGGGCCTAATGTAGACCTGTTGACCATGGTCCCCAAGCCGGCCTCACATGGACCTGTTGCCTCTGATCCCCACCGGGGCCTCACGTGTACCTGGTAACTCTGGCCCTCACCTAGGCTTCACCTGGACCTAGTGACTCTGGTCCCCACCTGGGCTTCACCTGGATCTGGTGACTCTGGTCCCCACCTGGAATTCACCTGGATCTGGTGACTCTGGTCCTCAGCTGGACCTCTCCTGGACCTGTTCACTCTGGTCCTTTCCTGGCCATCATTGGGACCTGGATACTCTCTATATACCTGGGCCTCACCTGGACCTGGTGAGTGTGCTCCCACCTGGGCCTCACCTGGACGAGGTGACTGGTTCGCACAGGGACCTCACCTGGACCTGGTGACTCAGGTCCTCATATGGGCATCATGGGACCTGGTTTCTCAGGTCCACATTGGGGCCTCACCTGGACCTAGTGGTTCTCGTCCCCCTCTGGACCTCACCCTGACGTGCTGACTCTGGTCCCCACCTGGATATCACCAGAACCGGGTGACTATGGTCCCCCTCTGGGACTCACCCAGAGTTGGGGACACTAGTCCTCAAATGGGCCTCAACAGGACCTGGTGAATCTACTCCTCACTTAGGCCTCGTCGTACCTTGTGACTCTTTTCCCAACTGGCATCAATGGGACATGGTTACTCTGTTCCCCACCTAGGTCTCAACTGGACATGATAACTTTGCTGCACACTTTGGCCTCAAATGGTCCTGATGACTCTGGTCCCCCCACGTAAGCCACAAACTGCACCTGTTGACTGTGGTCCCCACCTGGGTCTCACCTGGACCTGGTGACTCTCGTTCCCACATGAACCACACCTGGACCTGGTGACTGTGGTATTCTTGTAGACTCACATTTACCTGGTGACTCCGGTCCCCACTAGGGTCTCACCTGGATCTGGTGACCCTCGCCTGCAGCTTGGCGTCACCTGGACCTGGTGAGTGGTCTTGCCACCTGGGCCTAACCCATAATTGGTGACTAATTCCCCACGTGGGCCTCTTGAACCTGGTGAATCTGGTCCTTACCTGGTCCTCTCCCAGACCCAGGGACTCTGCTCAACACCTGGGCCTCACCTGGACCTGGTGAATCTGGTCCCCATCTGGGCCTCACCCAGTCCTGGTGACTTTGTTCCCCACCTGGACCTGATTTCTGTGGACTCTTTCTTGGCCTCACCTGGAAGTGGTGACTCTGATCCTATCTGCGCGTCACCCAGATCTGGTCACTCTGGTCCTCACCTGTGGACCATTATGACCTGGATTCTCTGCTCCACACCTGAGACTCACCTGGACATGATGACTCTGGAGCCCCTCTATGCCTCACCCTGACATGGTGACGCTGGTCCCCTTCTGGATATCACCTAGACCAGGTTAACCTGGTTCCCCTCTAGGCCTCAACTTGACCTGGTGACTCTGGTCCTCAACTGGGCCTCACCAGGACCTAGTGAACATGCTCCCCACCTGCGCCTCATCTGGACCTGGTGACTCTGGTTCTCCCTGGGCATCATCGGCACATGGTTACTCTATTCCTCACTGGGACTGACCTTATCCTGGTAACTCTGCTCCTGACTTTGGCCTCTTCTGTACCAGGTGACTCTGGCTCCACCTGGGCCTAACCTGTAACTGGTGACTCTGATCCAAATCATGGCCTCACCAGACCTGGTGACTGTGGTTCCCATCGGGACCTCACCTGGTCCTCATGTCTCTGTTCTCACGTGGGCCTCACCAGGACCTGGTGTTTCTCGTACCCACCTGGGTAGCATCAGGATATGGTTACACTGTTCACTAACAGTGACCCTGCCGGACCTATTATCTCTGGTCTTCACCTCGCCTCACATGGACATGGTGACACTGGTTACCACCTCGGTCTCACATGGACATGGTGAGTCTGATCCCCACCTGGGCCTCAATGTAACTGGTGATTCTCGTTCCCACATGGACATCATTTGGACCTGCTGGCTGCACTGTTTCTAGCTTCTCATGCACCTCGTGGCTCTGGTCCCCACCAAGGCCTCACCGGGACCTGTTGAGTGTGGTTGCCACCTGCACCTCACCTGGACTTTGCTGATTCTTGTCTGCCCCTGAGACTACCCTGGATCTGGTGACTGTGGTCCCCACCTCAGCTTCACCTGGATTTGGGGACTCCGGTCCCCATCTGGGCCACACCTGGCCCTGATGACCATGGTCCTCAACTGGGCACAATTGGGACCCGGTGACTGTGTTCCACAACTGGACCTCACCTGGACCAGGTGACTCTGGTCCCCCTCTGGTTCTCACCGTGCCCTAGTGACTGTGAATCCAACTTTGGCCTGACTTGGACCTGCTGACGCTGGTTGCCACCTGCGCCTGACCTCGAACTGTTGACTCTGGTTCTTTCAAGGGCCTCCCATGTACCTGTTGATCCTGGTCCCCACCTGGGCCTCACCTGGACGAGGTGACGCTTGTCACCACCGGGGCCTCACCTGGACCTGCTTAATGTGTTCCACACCTGGGCCTCAAGTAGACCTGTTTTCCATGGTCCCCAAGCCGTCCTCACATGGAACTGTTGCCTCTGATCCCCACCGGGGCCTAACGTGTACCTGGTAACTCTGGTCCTCACGTGGGCCTCATCTGGACCTATTGACTCTGGTCCCCACCTGGGCTTCACCTGGATCTGGTGACTCTGGTCCCCACCTGGACCTCACCTGGATCTGGTGACACTGGTCCTCAGTTTGCCCTAACCCAGACCTGGTGACTCTTGTCCCCAGCTATGCCTCAATTCGACCTGATGAATCTGGTCCTCACGTAGGCCTCACATGGATCTGGGACTCAGCTTGTTAGAGTGGCTCTTATTCCCACAAGGATCTCAACTGATACTGGTGACTGTGGTCTTATTGTATGCCTCACCAGGACCTAGTGATTCTGTTCCCCATCTGGGCCTGCATGGCCCTAGTGACTCTGGTCCTGACCCAGGCATCATTGGGACCTGGATACTCTCTTATATACCTGGGCCTCACCTGAATCTGGTGACTCTGCCCTGCAGGTTGGCCTCACATGGACTTTGTTAGTGGGATGCCCCGTGGGCCTTACCCATACCTGGTGACTCAGGTCCCCACGTGGGCCTCTTGGACCTGGTGAATCTGGTCCTTACCTGGTCTTCTCCCAGACCCGGGGAATCTGGTCACAACCTGGGCCTCACCCTGACCTGGTGAATCTGGCCCCCATCTGGGCCTCACCCAGTCCTGGTGACTATGTTCCCCACCTGGACCTGATTGCTCTGGACCCTTTCTTAGCCTCACCTGGAACTGGTGACTCTGATCCTATCTGTGCGTCACCCAGACCTGTTGAAACTGGTCCTCACCTGGGCATCATTGGTACCTGGTTACTCTGTTCCACACCTGAGCCTCACCTGGACTTGATGTCTCTGGGACCTCTCTGGGTCTCACCCTGACCTGGTGATCTGATCCCCATCTGGATGTCACCTGGACCAGGTGATTCTGGTACCCCTCTAGGCTTCAACCAGATCTGGTGACTCTTTTCCTCAACTGGGCCTCACTTGGACCTAGTGAATATGCTCCATCTGGGCCTCATTTGGATCTGGTGACTCTGGTCACTCACTGAGCATCATCGGGAAATTGTTCCACTGCATGGCCTGCTGGTTGGCCTCACCTGGACCTGGTAACTCTGGTCCCTACTGGGCATCATCGGGACATGGTTCCTCTGCATGGCCTGCAGGTTCGCCTCATCTTGACCTGGTGAGTGGGGTTCCCACGTGGGTCTTACCCATGCCTGGTGACACAGGTCCCCACGTGGGCCTCACTTGAACCTGGTGAATGTGGTCCTTACCTAGTCCTCACCCGGAACTGGTAAATCTGGTCACCACCTGGGCATCACCTAGTCCTGGTGACTTTGTTCCCCACCTGGACCTGATTGCTGTGGACACCTTCTCGGCCTCACCTGGAAGTGGTAATTCTGATCCTAACTGGGCCTCTTCCAGATCTGGTGACTCTGGTCCTCACCTGTGGACCATTATGACCTGGATACTCTGTTCCACACCTGAGCCTCACCTGGACATGATGACTCTGGATCCCCTCTGGGCCTCACCCTGACATGGTTACTCTGGTCCCCATCTGGATGTCACCTAACCAGGTGAATCTGGTACCCCTCTAGGCCTCAACCAAACCTGGTGACTTTAGTCCTCAACTGGGTCTGCCCGGGATCTAGTGAATATGCTCCCCAACTGCGCCTCATCTGGACATGATGACTCTGGTTCTACGTGGGCATCATCGGGACATGGTTACTCTATTCCCCAATGGGAGTGACCTGATCCTTGTAACACTGGTCTGACTTTGGCATTTTCTGTACCAGGTGACTCTGGCTCCACCTGGGCCTCACCTGTAACTGGTGACTCTTATCCTAAGCATGGCCTCACCTGACTTGGTGACTCTGGTCCCCATTAGGATGTAACCTGGACCAGGTGATTCTGGTACCCCTCTAGGCCTCAACCAGTTCTGGTGACTCTGGTCCTCAATTTGCTTCACCTGGACCTAGTGAATATGCTCCATCTGGGCCTCATTTGGACCTGGTGACTGTCGTCCCTACCTGGGCATCATCGGGACATTGTTCCGCACATGGCCTGCAGGTTGGCCTCACCTGGACCTGGTGAGTGGGATTGCCACCTGTGGCTAACCCATACCTGGTGACTCAGGTCCCCACGTGGGCCTCTTGGACCTGGTGAATCTGGTCCTTACCTCTTCTTCTCCCAACCTGGGTACTCTGGTCATCACCTGGGCCTCACTTGGACAAGGTGAACTGGTCCCCATCTGGGCCTCACCCAGTCCTGGTTACTTTGTTCCCCACCTAGAACTGATTGCTGTGGACTCTTTCTTTGCCTCACCTGGAACTGGTGACTCTGATCCTATCTGCGCGTCACCCAGATCTGGTGACTCTGGTCCTCATCTGGGCATCATTGGTACCTGGTGACTCAGTTCCACCCCTGAACCTCACCTGGACATGATGACTCTGGAACCTCTCTGGGCCTCACCCTGTCCTGGTGACTCTGGTCCCCATCTGGATGTCACCTGGACCAGGTGATTCTGGTACCCCTCTGAGCCTCAACCAGATCTGGTGACTCTGGTCCTCTACTGGGCCTCACCTGGACCTAGTGAATATGCTCCATCTGGGCCTCATTTGCACCTGGTGACTCTGGTCCCTACCTGGGCATCATCGGGACATGGTTCCACTGCATGGCCTGCAGGTGGACATCACCTGGACCTGGTAACTCTGGTTCCTACATGTACATCATCGGGACACGGTTTCTCTGCATGGCGCGAAGGATGGCCTCTCCTGGACCTGGTGAGTTTGGTTGCAACCTGTGCCTCACCCGTACCTGGGGACACAGGTCCCCGCTTGGGCCTCTTGGACCTGGTGAATCTGGTCCTTACCTGGTCGTCTCCCAGCCCCAGGGTCTCTGGTCACCACCTGGGAATCACCTGGACCTGGTGTTTCTGGTCCTGACCAGGGCCTCACCCAGTCCTGGTGACTTTGTTCCCCACCTGGACCTGATTGCTGTGGACTCCTTCTTGGCCTCACCTGTAACTGGTGACTCTGATCGTATCTGCGCGTCACCCAGACCTGGTGACTCTGGTCCTCACCTGGGCATCATTGGTACCCGGTGACTCTGTTCTACACCTGAGCCTCACCTGGACATGATGACTCTGGAACCTCTCTGGGCCTCACCCTTCCCTGGTGACTGTGGTCCCCATCTGGATGTCACCTGGACCAGGGGATTCTTGTACACCTCTCGGCCTCAACCAGATCTGGTGACTTTGGTCCGCAACTGGGCCTCACCTGGACCTAGTGAATATGCTCCATCTGGGCCTCATTTGGACCTGGTGACCCTGGTCTCTAATGGGCATCATCGGGACATGGTTTCACTGCATGGCCTGCAGGTTGGACTCACCTGGACCTGGTAACTCTGGTCCCTACCTGGGCATCATCGGGACATGGTTCCACTGCATGGCCTGCAGGTTGGCCTCACCTGGACCTGGTAACTTTGGTCCCTACCTGGGCATCATCTGGACACGGTTCCTGTCCATCACCTGCAGGTTGGCCTCACCTGGACCTGGTGAGTGGGGTTGCAAATTGTGCCTCACCCATACATGGTGACACAGGTCCCCACGTGGGCCTCAATTGGACCTGGTGAATCTGGTCCTTACCTGGTCCTTCCCCGGAACGGTTAACTCTGGTTGCCACCTGGGAATCACCTGGGCCTGGTGAATCTGGTCCCCATCTGGGCCTCATCCAGTCCTGGTGACTTTGTTCCCCACATGGACCTGATTGCTGTGGACGCCTTCTTGGCCTCACCTGGAACTGGTGACTCTGATCCTATCTGCGTGTCACCCAGACCTAGTGAATCTGGTCCTCAACTGGGCATCATTGGTACCTGGTGACTCTGTTCCACACCTGAGCCTCACTTGGACATGATGTCTCTGGAATCTCTCTGGGCCTCACCCTGACCTGGTGACTCTGGTCCCCATCTCGTTGTCACCTGAACCAGGTGATTCTAGTACCCTTATAGGGCTCAACCAGATCTGGTGAATCTGGTCCTCAACTGGGCCTCACCTAGACCTAGTGAATATGCTCCATCTGGGCCTCATTTGGACATGGTGATTCTGATCCCTACCTCGGCATTACCGGGACATGGTTCCACTGCATGGCCTGCAGGTGTGCCTCACCTGGACCTGATAACGCTAGACCCCACCTGGGCATCATCAGGACATGGTTCCTCGGCATGGCCTGCAGGTTGGCCTCACTTGGACCTAGTGAGTGGGGTTTTCACCTGAGACTCACCCATGCCTGGTGACACAGGTCCCAACGTGGGCCTCACGTGGACCTGGTGAATCTGGTCCTTCCCTTGTCCTCACCCGGAACTGGTATCTCTGTTCATCACCTGGGAATCACCTGGACATTGTGATTCTGGTCCCCATCTGGGCCTCACCCAGTCCTGGTGACTTTTTTCCCCACCTGGCCCTGATTGCTGTGTACTCCTTATGGCCCTCACCTGGAACTGTTTACTCTGATCCTAACTCGGCCTCACCCAGATCTGTTGACTCTGGTCCTCACCTGTGGATCATTATGACCTGGATACTCTTTTCCACACCTGAGACTCACCTGGACATGATGACTCTGGATCCCCTCTGGTCCTCTCCCTGACATGGTGAATCTGGTCCCCATCTGGACGGCACCTAGACCAGGTGAATCTGGTACCCCTCTAGGCCTCAACTAGACCTGGTGACTCTGGTCCTCTACTGGGCCTCAACGGGACGTAGTGAATATGCTCCCCAACTTCGCCTCATCTGGACATGGTGACTCTGGCTCCACCTGGGCCTCACCTGTAACTGGTGACTCAGATCCAAAGCATGGCCTCTCCTGACCTGGTGACTGTGGTTCCCATCGGGACCTCACCTGGACCGCATGTTTCTGGTCCCACCTGGGCCTCACCAGGACCTCGTGTCTCTGGTACCCACCTGGGTAGCATCAGGATATGGTTACACTGTTCACTAACAGTGACCCAGCCGGACCTATTAACTCTGGTCTTCACCTGGGCCACAACTGGACATGGTGACACTCGTTCCCACCTGGGTCTCACCTGGAAATGGTGAGTCAGATGCCCACCTGGTCCTAACCTATAACTGTTGATTCTCGTTCCCACATGGACATCATGTGGACCTGGTGGCTGCGGTGTTTCTAGTTTGTCATGTACCTTGTGACACTGGTCCCCACCAGGGCCTCACCGGGACCTGGTGAGTGTGATTGCCACCTGCACCTCACCTGGACCTGGTGATTCTGGTCTGCACCTGAGACTACCCTGGATCTGGTGACTGTGGTCCCCACCTGGGCTTCACCTGGATTTGGGGACTCTCGTCCCCATGTGAGGCTCACCAGGCCCTGTTGACCATGGTGTTCAACTGGGCAAAATTGGGACGCGGTGACTGTGTTCCACAACTGGACCTCACCTGGACCACGTGACTCTGGTGCCCCTCTGGGTCTCACCATTCCCTAGTGACTGTGAACCCCACTTTCCCCTGACTTAGACCTGCTGACCCTGGTTGAAACCTGCGCCTGAACTCGAACTGTTGACTCTGGTTCTTTCAAGGGCCTCCCCTGTACCTGGTGATCCTGGTCCGAATCTGGGCCTCACCTGGACGTGGTGACTCTTGTCACCATGGGGACTCACCTGGACCTGCTTACTGTGTTCCACACCTGGGCCTCAAGTAGACCTGTTGACCATGGTCCCCAAGCCGGCCTCACATGGACCTGTTGCCTCTGATCCCCACCGGGGCCTCACGTGTACCTTGTAACTCTGGTCCTCACCTGGGCCTCACCTGGACCTATAGACTCTGGTCCCCACCTGGGCTTCACCTGGATCTGGAGACTCTGGTCCCCATCTGGACTTCACCTGGATCTGGTGACTCTGGTCCCAATTCTGGCCTCTCCTGGACTTGGTGTCTCTCTTGCCCACTTTGACCTAACTCAGAAGTGCTGAATCTTGCCCCACCTATTATGCACCCAGACCTAGTGACTCTTGTCCCTAGCTATTCCTCAATTCGACCTGATGAATCTGGTCCTCACGTGGACCTCATATTTACCTGGGACTCAGCTGCAAAGAGTGGCTCTGGTTCCCACTAGGGGCTCACCTGATACTGCTGAATGTGGTCTTATTCTATGCCTCACCAGGACCTAGTGATTCTGTTCCCCATCTGGGCCTGCATGGCCTTAGTGACTCTGGTCCTCACTCAGGCATCATTGGTACCTCGATACTCTATTCCACACCTGGGCCTCACTTTTACCAGGAACCCCTGGTCCCATTCTGGGCCTCAAACTAAACTGGTTACTCTGGTTCCCCCTCTTAACCTCACCCTTACCTGGTGACTCTGGTCACCCCTTGGGCCTCCCCTGGGCCTGGTGACTCTGGCCTGCAGGTTGGCCTCACCTGGACTTGATTAGTGGGATGCCACCTGTGCCTCACCCATACCTGGTGACTCAGGTCCCCACATGGGCTTCTTGGACCTGGTGAATCTGGCCCTTACCTGGACTTCTCCCAGACCCGGGGAATCTGGTCACAACATGGGCCTCACCGGGACCTGGTGAATCTGGTCCCCATCTGGGCCTAACCCAGTTCTGGTGACTATGTTCCCCAACTGGACCTGATTGCTCTGGACTCTTTCTTGCCCTCACCTTGAACTGGGGACTCTGATCCTATCTGTGCGTCACCCAGACCTGGTGACTCTCGTTCTCACCTGGGCATCATTGGTACCTGGTTACTCTGTTCCACACCTGAGCCTCACCTGGACATGATGTCTCTGGGACCTCTCTGGGCCTCACCCTGACCTGGTGATCTGGTCCCCATCTGGATGTCACCTGGACCAGGTGATTCTGGAACCCCTCTAGGCCTCAACTAGATCTTGTGACTCTTGTCCTCAAGTAGGCCTCACCTGGACCTAGTGGATATGCTCCATCTGGGCCTCATTTGGACCTGGTGACTCTGGTCACTCACTGGGCATCATCTGGAAATGGTTCCACTGCATGGCCTGCTGGTTTGCCTCACCTGGACCTGGTAACTCTGGTCCCTACCTGGGCATCATCGGGACATCTTGACCTGGTGAGTGGGGTTCCCACCTGGATCTTACCCATGCCTGGTGACACAGATCCCCATGTGGGCCTCACTTCGACCTGGTGAATGTGGTCCTTACCTAGTCCTCACCCGGAACTGGTAAATCTGGTCACCACCTGGGCATCACCTAGTCCTGGTGACTTTGTTCCCCACCTGACCTGATTGCTGTGGACACCTTCTTGGCATTACCTGGAAGTGGTAACTCTGATCCCAACTGGGCCTCTCTCAGATCTGGTGACTCTGGTCCTCACCTGGACCTCATCTGGACCTAGTGACTCTCGACCCCACTTGGGCTTCAACTGGATCTGGTGACTCTGGTCCCCACCTGGATTTCACATGGAACTGGTGACTCTGGTCCATACCTGAACCTCTCCTGGACCTGGTGACTCACTTTCCAACATGGACCTCACTTGGATCTGGTGACTATGGTCCTCAGTTTGGCCTCACCTGGACCTGGTGTCTCTCGTCTCCACTTTGACCTAACTCAGAACTGCTGATCTTGCCCCACCTAGGCCGCACACAGACATGGTGACTCTTGTCCCCAGCTATGCCTCAATTCGACCTGATGAATCTGGTCCTCACGTGGGCCTATATGGACCTGGGACTCAGCTGGATAGAGTGGCTCTGGTTCCCACAAGGGGCTTACCTGATACTGCTGACTGTGGTCTTATTCTATGCCTCACCAGGACCTAGTGATTCTGTTCCCCATCTGGTCCTGCATGGCCCTAGTAACTCTTTTCCTCACACAGGCATCATTGGGATCTGGATACTCTATTCCACATCTGCGCCTCACTTTCACCAGGGACCTAGGGTCCCATTCTGAGCCTCAAACTAAACTGGTTATTCTGGTTCCCCCTCTGGGCGTCACCCCTACCTGGTGACTCTGGTCACCCCTTGGGCTTCACTTGCGGCTGGTGAATCTGGTCCTTAGCTGTTCCGCACCTGGATCTGGTGACCGGTCGCTACCTGGGCCTCACCTGGATTTGGTGAAACCTGTTGCCACCTGCGCCTCCTCTGGACCTAGTGACTGTGGGCCCACCCAGACATCACCTGGATCTGGTGGCTCTGGTTCCCATATGGGGCTCTCCTGGACCTCGTTCCTGTGGTCTCCATTTGGCCTCACCTGGAACACAATGACTCTGAACCATATTTGGGCCTCTCCTGGACCTGTTGACTCTGGTCCTTACCTGGGCATCATTGGGACCTGGATACTCTCTTATATACCTGGGCCTCACCTGGACCTGGTGACTGTGGTCCCACCTGGGCCTCACCTGGACGAGGTGACTGGTTCCCACAGAGACCTCACCTGGACCTGGTGACTCAGGTCCTCATATGGGCATCATGGGACCTGGTTTCTCAGTTCCACATCGGGGCCTCACCTGGACCTAGTGATTCTCGTCCCCTCTGGGCCTCACCCTGACGTGGTGACTCTGGTCCCCACCTGGATATGACCAGGACCGGGTGACTCTGGTCCCCATCTGGGACTCACCCGGGGCTGGCGACACTTGTCCTCAGCTGGGCCTCAACATGACCTGGTGAATCTACTCCTCACTTAGGCCTCGTCTGGACCTTGTGACTCTTTTCCCACCTGGCATCAATGGGACATGGTTACTCTGTTTCCCACCTGGGTCTCACATGGACATGATAACTTTGCTCCACACTTTGGCCTCAACAAGTCCTGATGACTCTGGTCCCCCTACCTAGTCCTCAATCTGGACCTGGTGACTATGGTCCCCACCTGGGTCTCACCTGGACCTGGTGTCTCTCGTTCCCACATGAACCACACCTGGACCTGGTGACTATGGTGTTCTTGTAGACTCACATTTACCTGGTGACTCCGGTCCCCACTAGGGCCTCACCTGGATCTGGTGACTCTGGCCTGCAGGTTGGCCTCACCTGGACCTGGTGAGTGGGTTGCCACTACGGCCTCACCCATACCTGGTGACTCAGGTCCCTACGTGAGCCTCTTGGACCTGGTGAATCTGGTCCTTACCTGGTCCTCTGCCAGACCCGATGACTCTGGTCACCACCTGGGCCTCACCTGGACCTGGTGAATCTGGTCCCAATCTGGGCCTCACCCATTCTTGGTGACTTTGTTCCACACCTTGACCTGATTGCTGTGGACTCTTTCTTGGCCTCACCTGGAACTGGTGACTCTGATCCTATCTGCGCGTCACCCAGACCTGTTGACTCTGGTCCTCACCTGGGCATCATTCGTACCTGGTGACTCTGTTCCACACCTGAGCCTCACCTGTACATGATGACTCTGGAACTTCTCTGGGCCTCACCCTGACCTGGTGACTCTGGTCCCCATTAGGACGTAACCTGGACTGGGTGATTCTGGTTCCCATCTAGGCCTCAAGCAGATCTGGTGATTCTGGTCCTCAACTGGGCCTCACGTGGACTTAGTGAATATGCTCCATCTTGGCCTCATTTGGACCTGGTGACTCGGGTCCCTACCTGGGCATCATCGGGACATTGTTCCGCGCATCACCTGCAGGTTGGCCTCACCTGAACCTGGTGAGTGGGATTGCCACCTGTGGCTCACCCATACCTGGTGACTCAGGTCCCCACGTGGGCCTCTTGGACCTGGTGAATCTAGTCCTTACCTCTTCTTCTCCCAACCTGGGGACTCTGGTCATCACCTGGGCCTCACCTGGAGAAGGGGAACTGGTCCCCATCTGGGCCTCACCCAGTCCTGGTTACTTTGTTCCCCACCTGGAACTGATTGCTGTGGACTCTTTCTTTGCCTCACCTGCAACTGGTGACTCTGATCCTATCTGAGCGTCACCCAGATCTGTTGACTCTGGTCCTCATGTGGGCATCTTGGTACCTGGTGACTCAGTTCCACACCTGAGCCTAACCTGGACATGATGACTCTGGAACCTCTCTGGGCCTCACCCTGTCCTGGTGTCTTTGGTCCCCATCTGGATGTCACCTGGACCAGGTGATTTTGGTACCCCTCTGAGCCTCAACCAGATCTGGTGACTCTGGTCCTCAACTGGGCCTCACCTGGACCTAGTGAATATGCTCCATCTGGGCCTCATTTGGACCTGGTGACTCTGGTCCCTCCCTCGGCATCATCGGTACATGGTTCCACTGCATTGCCTGCAGGTTGGCATCACCTGGACCTGGTAACTCTGGTTCCTACATGGGCATCATCGGGACACGGTTCCTCTGCATGGCGCGAAAGATGGCCTCTCCTGGACCTGGTGAGTGTGGTTGCCACCTGTGCCTCACCCGTACCTGGGGACACAGGCCCCTCGTCGGCCTCTTGGACCTGGTGAATCTGGTCCTAACCTGGTCGTCTCCGATTCCCGGGGTCTCTGGTCACGCCCTGGGCCTCACCTGGACCTGGTCAATCTGGTCCCCATCTGGGCATCACCCATTCCTGGTGACTTTGTTCCCCACCTGGATGATTGCTGTGGACAATTTCTTGGCCTCACCTTGAACTGGTGACTCTGATCCTATCTGCGCATTACCCAGACCTGGTGACTCTGGTCCTCACCTGGGCATCTTTGGTACCTGGTGACTCTGTTCCACCCCTGAGCCTCACCTGGACATGTTGACTCTGGAACCTCTCTGGGCCTCATCCTGACCTGGTGACTCTGGTCCCCATCTGGATGTCACCTGGACCAGGTGATTCTGGTACCCCTCTAGGCCTCAACCAGGTCTTGTGACTCTGGTACTCCACTGCACCTCACCTGGACCTAGTAAATATGCTCCATCTGGGTCTCATTGGACCTGGTGATTCTGATCCCAACCTCGGCATCATCGGGACATGGTTTCACTGCATGGCCTGCAGGTTGGCCTCACCTGGACCTATTAAATCTCGTCCTTACCTGGGCATCATCGAGACATGGTTCCTCTGCATGGCCTGCAGTTTCGCCTCACCTGGACCTGGTGAGTGGGGTTGCCACATGGGCCTCGCCCATGCCTGGTGACACAGGTCCCCACGTGGGCCTCACTTGGACCTGGTGAATCTGGACTTTACCTGGTCCTCACCCGGAACTGTTAACTCAGGTCACCACCTGGGAATCACCTGGACCTGGTGAATCTGGTCCCCATCTGGGGTCATCCATTCCTGGTGACTTTGTTCCCCAACTGGACCTGATTGCTGTGGACTCCTTCTTGCCCTCACCTGGAACTGGTGACTCTGATACTAACTGGGCCTCACCCTGATCTAGTGACTCTGGTCCTCACCTGTGTATCATTATGAACTGGATTCTCTGTTCCACACGTGAGCCTCACCTGGACATGATGAGTCTGGATCCCCTCTGGGCCTCAGCCTGACATGGTGACTCTGGTCCCCATCTGGATTTCACCTAGACCAGGTGAACCTGGTACCCCTCTATGCCTCAACTTGTCCTGGTGACTCTGGGCCCCAAGTGGGCCTCACCGGGACCTAGTGAACATGCTCCCCACCTGCGAAGCATCTGGGCATGGTGACTCTGGTTCTTCCTGGGCATCATCGGGACATGGTTACTCTATTCCTCACTGGGACTGACCTAATCCTGGTAACTCTGGTCCTGATTTTGGCCTCTTCTGTACCAGGTGACTCTGGCTACACCTGGGCCTCACATGGACCTGGTGACTCTCGTTCCCACATGAACCACACCTGGACCTGGTGACTGTGGTGTTCTTGTAGTCACTATTACTTGGTGACTCCGTTCCCCACTAGAGCCTCACCTGGATCTGGTGACTCTGTCCTGCAAGTTGGCCTCACCTGGACCTGGTGAGTGGGGTTTCCACCTGGGCCTCACCCATACCTGGTACCTCAAGTCCCCACGTGGGCCTCTTGGACCTGGTGAATCTGGTCCTTACCTGGTTCTCCCAGACCCGGGGACTCTGGTCACCAACTGGGCCTCACCTGGACCTGGTGAATCTGGTCCCCATCTGGGCCTCACCCAGTCCTATTGACTTTGTTCTCCACCTGGACATGATTGCTGTGGACTCTTTCTTGGCCTCACCTGGAACTGGTGACTCTGATCCTATCTGCGCGTCACCCAGAACTGGTGACTCTGGTCCTCACCTGGGCATCATTGGTACCTGGTGACTCTGTTCCACACATGAGCCTCACCTGGACATGATGACTCTGGAACCCCTCTGACCCTCACCCTGACCTGGTGACTCTGGTCCCCATCTGGATATCACCTGGACCAGGTGATTCTGGTACCCCTCTAGGCCTCAACCAGATCTGGTGACTCTGGTCCTCAACTGGGCCTCACCTGGACTTAGTGAATATGCTCCATCTTGGCCTCATTTGGACCTGGTACATCTGGTTCCTACATGAGCATCATCGGGACACGGTTCCTCTGCATGTCCTCTCCTGGGCCTGGTGAGTGTGGTTGCCACCTGTGCCTCACCCATACCTGGGGACACAGGTCCCCTCGTGGGCCTCGTGGACCTGGTGAATCTGGTCCTTATCTGGTCGTCTCCCATCCCCGGGGACTCTGGTCACCACCAGGGCCTCACCTGGACCTGGTGAATCTGTTCCCAATCTGGGCCTCACCCAGTCGTGGTGACTTTGTTCCCAACCTGGACCTGATTGCTGTGGACTCCTTCTTGGCCTCACCTGGAACTGGTGACTCTGATCCTAACTGGACCTCACACAGATCTGGTGACTCTGGTCCTCACCTCTGGACCATTATGACCTGGATACTCTGTTCACCTCTGAGCCTCACCTGGACATGATAACTTTGCTCCACACTTGGGCCTCAACTGGTCCTGATGACTCTGGTCCCCCTCCTAGGCCTCATTCTGGACCTGGTGTCTGTCGTCCCCACATGGGTCTCACCTGGACCTGGTGAATCTCGTTCCCACATGAATCACACCTGGACCTGGTGACTGTGGTGTTCTTGTAGATTCATTTTTACCTGCTGTCTCTGGTGCCCAGTAGGGACTCACGTGGATCTGTTGACTTTGGCATGCAGGTTGGCCTCAACTGGACCTGGTGAGTGGGGTTGAGAACTGGGCCTCACCCATACCTGGTAACTCAGGTCCCCTCGTGGGCCTCTTGCACCTGGTGAATCTGGTCCTTACCTGGTGGTCTCCCAGACCCGGAGAATCTGGTCACCACCTGGGCCTCACCTGGATCTGGTAAATCCGATCCCCATCTGGGCCTCACCCAGTCCTGGTGACTTTTTCCCCACCTGGACCTGATTGCTTTGGACTCCTTCTTGGCCTCACCTGGAACTGGTGACTCTGACACTAACTGAGCCTCGCCCAGATCTGGTGACTCTGGTCCTCACCTGTGGACCATTATGACCTGGATACTCTTTTCCACACCTGAACCTCACCTGGACATGATGACTCTGGATCCCCTCTGGACCTCAGCCTGACATGTTGAGTCTGGTCCCCATCTGGATGGCACCTAGACCAGGTCAATCTGATACCCCTCTAGGCCTCAACTTGACCTGGTGACTCTGACCCTCAACTGGGCCTCAACGGGACCTAAGGAACATGCTTCCCACCTGTGACTCATCTGGACCTGGTGACTCTGGTTCTACCTGGGCATCTTCGCGACATGGTTACTCTATTCCCCACTGGGACTGACCTCATCCTGGTAACTCTGGTCCTGACTTTGGCCTCATCTGTACCAGGTGACTCTGGTTCCACCCGGGCCTCTCCTGTAACTGGTAACTCTGATCCTAAGCATGGCGTCACCTGACCTGGTGACTGTGGTTTCCATCGGGACCTCACCTGGACCTCATGTCTCTAGTCCCACCTGGGCCTCACCAGGACCTGGCGTCTCTGGTTACCACCTGGGTAGCATCAGGATATGGTTACACTGTTCACTAACAGTGACCCAGCCGGACGTATTAACTCTGGTCTTCACTTGCGCCACACCTGAACTTGGTGACACTGGTTCCCACCTGGGTCTCACCTGGACATGGTGAGTCGGATCCCCACCTGGTCCTCACCTGTAACTGGTGATTCTCGTTCCCACATGGATATCATGTGGACCTGGTGGCTGCAGTGTTTCTAGCTTCTCATATACCTCTTGACTCTGGTCCACACCAGGGCCTCACCGGGATCTGGTGAGTGTGGTTGCCACCTGCACCTCACCTGGACCTGGCGATTCTGGTCTACACCTGAGACTACCCTGGATCTGGTGACTGTGGTCCCCACCTGGGCTTCACCTGGATTTCGGGACTCCGGTCCCCATTTCGGCCTCACCTGGCCCTGTTGACCATGGTCCTCAACTGGGCAAAATTGGGACCCGGTGACTGTTCCACATCTGGACCTCACCTGGACGACATGACTCTGGTCCGCCTCTGGGTCTCACCGTGCCCTCTTGACTGTGAACCCCACTTTGGCCTGACTTGGACCTGCTGACCCTGGTTGCCACCTGCGCCTGACCTCGAACTGTTGACTCTGGTTCTTTCAAGGGCCTCCCATGTACCTGTTGATCCTGGTCCCCACCTGGGCCTCACCTGGACGAGGTGACGCTTGTCACCACCGGGGCCTCACCTGGACCTGCTTAATGTGTTCCACACCTGGGCCTCAAGTAGACCTGTTTTCCATGGTCCCCAAGCCGTCCTCACATGGAACTGTTGCCTCTGATCCCCACCGGGGCCTAACGTGTACCTGGTAACTCTGGTCCTCACGTGGGCCTCATCTGGACCTAGTGACTCTGGTCCCCACCTGGGCTTCACCTGTATCTGGTGACTCTGGTCCCCACCTGGGCATCATCGGGACATGGTTCCACTGCAAGGGCGGCAGGTTGGCCTCACCTGGACCAGGTAACTCTGGTCCCTACCTGGGCATCATCGGTAAACCGTTCCTCTGCATTGCCTACAGGTTGGCCACACCTGGACCTGTTGAGTGGGGTTGACACCTGGGTCTCACCCATACCTGGTGACACAGGTCCCCACGTGGGCCTCACTTCGACCTGGTGAATCTGGTCCTTACCTGGTCCTCACCCGGAACTGGTAACTCTGATCACCACCTGGGCCTCACCTGGGCCTGGAGAATCTGGTCCCCATCTGGGGCTCACCCAGTCCTGTTGACTTTGTTACCCACCTGGCCCTGATTGCTGTGGACCCCTTCTTGTCCTCACCTGGAACTTGTGACTCTGATCCTAACTGGGCCTCACCCAGATCTGGTGACTCTGGTACTCACCTGTGGACCATTATGACCTGGATACTCTGTTCCACACCTGAGCCTCACCTGGACATGATGACTCTGGATCCACTCTGGGCCTCAGCCTGACATGGGGACTCTGGTCCCCATCTGGATGTCACCCAAACCAGGTGGATCTGGTACCCCTCAAGGCCTCAACTTGACCTGGTGACTCTGGTCCTCAATTGGATCTCACCTGGGCCTAGTGAATATGCTTAATCTGGGCATCAGTTGGACTTGGTGACTCTCGTTCCTACCTTGGCATCATCGGGACATGCATCCACTGCATGGCCTGCAGGTTGGCCTCAGCTGGACCTTGTAACTCTGGTCCCTACCTGGGCATCACCGGGACAGGGTTCCTCTGCGTGGACTCCAGGTTGGCCTCACCTGGCCCTAGTGATTGGGGTTGCCACCTGGGGCTCACCCATACCTGGTGACAGAGGTCCCCACGTGGGCCTCACTTTGACCTGGTGAATCTGGTCCTTTCCTGGTCCTCACCCGGACCTGGTAACCCTGGTCACCACCTGGGAATCACCTGGACCTGGTGAATCTGGTCCACCTCTGGGCCTCACCTAGTCTTGTTGACTTTCTTCCCCACCTGGACCTGATTGCTGTGGACTCCTCTTGGCCTCAACTGGATCTGGTGACTCTGATCCTAACTGGGCCTCACACAGATCTGGTGACTCTGGTCCTCACATGTGGACCGTTATGACCTGGATACTCTGATCCACACCTGAGGCTCACCTGGACATGATGACTCTGGAACCTCTCTGGTCCTCACCCTGACCTGGTGACTCTGGTCCCCATCCGGATGTCACATTGACTAGGTGAATCTGGTATCCTCTAGGCCTCAACTTTACTGGTGACTCTGGTCCTGACCTGGGCCTCACGGGGACCTAGTGAACATGCTCCCAACCTGCGCCTCATCTGGACCTGGTGACTGGTTCTACCTGGGCATCATCGAGACATGGTTACTCTATTCCCCACTGGGACTGACCTGATCCTGGTAACTCTGGTCCTGACTTTGGCCTCTTCTCTACCAGGTGACTCTGGCTCCACCTGGGCCTCACCTGTAACTGGTGACTCTGATCCTAAGCATGGCCTCACCTGACCTGGTGACTGTGGTTTCCATCGGTACCTCACCTGGTCCTCATGTCTCTGGTCCCAACTGGGACTCACCAGGACCTTGTATCTGGTACACACCTGAGTAGCATCAGGATATGGTTACACTGTTCACTAACAGTGACCCGGCCGGACCTATTAACTCTCGTCTTCACCTGGTCCACATTTGGACATGGTGACACTGGTTCCCACCAGGGTCTCACCTGGACATGGTGACTCAGATCCCCACCTGGTCCTCACTTGTAACTTGTAATTCTCGTTTCCACATGGACATCATGTGGACCTGGTGGCTGCAGTGTTTCTAGCTTCTCATGTACCTCGTGACTCTGGTCCCCACCAGGGCCTCACCCGGACTTGGTGAGTGTGGTTGCCACCTGCACCTCACCAGGACCTGGTGATTCTGGTCTCCACTTGAGACTACCCTGGATCTGGTGACTGTGGTCCCCACCTGGGCTTCACCTGAATTTGGGGACTCCGGTCCCCATCTGGGCCTCACCTGGCCCTGTTGACCATGGTCCTCAACTGGGCAAAATTGGGACCCGGTGACTCTGTTCCACAACTGGATCTCACCTGGACAAGGTGACTCTGGTTCCCCTGTGGGTCTCACTATGCCCTAGTGACTGTGAACCCCACTTTGGCCTGACTTGGACCTGCTGACCCTGGTTGCCACCTGCGCCTGACCTCGAATGTTGACTCTGGTTCTCTCAAGGGCCTCCCCTGTACCTGGTGATCCTGGTCCCCAATTGGGCCTCAACTGGACGTGGTGACTCTTGTCACCACCGGGGACTCACCTGGACATGATTACTGTGTTCCACACCTGGGCCTCAGGTAGACTTGTGGACCATGGTCCCCAAGCCGGGCTCACGTGGACCTTTTTGCTCTGATCCCCGCCAAGGGCTCACGTGTATCTGGTAACTCTGATCCTCACCTGGGCCTAATCAGGACCTAGTGACTCTGGTCCCCATCTGTGTTTCACATGGATCTGGTGACTCTGGTCCCCACCTGGACTTCACCTGGATCTGGTGACTCTGGTCCCCACCTGGACCTCTCCTGGACCTGGTGACTCTCTTTCCAACATGGACCTCACCTGGATCTGGTGACTCTGGTCCTCAGTTTGGCCTCACCTGGACCTGGTGTCTCTCGTCCCCACTTTGACCTAACTCAGAACTGCTGAATCTTGCCCCACCTAGCCCGCACCCAGACCTGGTGACTCTTGTCCCGAACTATGCCTTAATTTGACCTGATGCATCTGGTCCTGACGTGGGGGTCACATGGACCTGGGACACAGCTGGATAGAGTGGCTCTGGTTCCCACAAGGGGCACACCTGATACTGGTGATTGTGGTCTTATTCTATGCCTCACCAGGACCTAGTGATTCTGTTCCCCATCTGAGCCTGCATGGCCATAGTGACTCTGGTCCTCACCCAGGCATCATTGGGACCTGGATACTCTATGCCACACCTGGGCCTAGTTTGACCAGGGATCTCTGGTCCCATTTTGGGCCTCAAACTAAACTGATTACTCTGGTTCCCCTCTGGGCCTCACCCTTACCTGGTGACTCTGGTCACCCCTTGGGCTTCACTAGGGCCTCGTGAATCTGGTCCTTAGCTTGTCCGCACCTGGCCCTGGTGACAGGTCACCACGTGGGCCTCACCTGGACTTGGTGAATCATGTTGCCACCAGCGCCTCACCTGGACCTTGTGACTGTGGTCCCTCCTGGACCTCACCTGGATCTGGTGGCTCTGGTTCCCATATGGGGCTCTCCTGGATCTGTTCCCTGTGGTCTCCCTCTGGCCTCACCTGGAAGACAATGACTCTGATCTATATTTGGGCCTCTCCTGGACCTGTTGACTCTGGTCCTTAACTGGGCATCATTGGGACCTGGATACTCTCTTATATACCTGGGCCTCACCAGGACCTGGTGACTGTGGTCCCACCTGGGCCTCACCTGGACGGGGTGACTGGTTCCCACAGGGACATCAACTGGACCTGGTGACTCAGGTCCTCATATGGGCATCTTGGGACCTGGTTTCACAGTTCCACATCGGGGCCTCACCTGGACCTAGTGATTTTCTCCCCCTCTGGGCCTCACCCTGACTTGTGACACTGGTCCCCACATGGATATCACCAGAACCGGGTGACACACCCGGAGCTGGGGACACTGGTCCTCAGGTGGGCCTCAACAGGACCTGGTGAATCTACTCCAATCTTAGGCTTCGTCTGGACCTTGTGACTCTTTTCCCACCTGGCATCAATGGGATATGGTTACTCTGTTCCCCACCTGGCCCCACCTGGACATGATAACTTTGCTGCACACTTTGGCCTCAACTGGTCCTGATGACTCTCGTCCCCAAACCTAGGCCTCAATCTGGACCTGGTGACGGTCGTCCCCAACTGGGTCTCGGGTGGACCTGGTGACTTCCGTTCCCACATGAACCACACCTGGGTCTGGTGACTGTGGTGTTCTTGTAGACTCACATTTACCTTGTGAATCCCGTCCCCACTAGGGCCTCACCTGGATCTGGTGACTCTGGCCTGCAGGCTGGCCTCCCCTGGACCTGGTGAGTGGGCTTGCCACCTGGGCCTCACCGATACATGGTGACACCGGTCCCCACGTAGGCCTCAGTATCTTGGTGAATCTCGTCCTTACCTGGTCCTCAACCAGACCTGGTAACCCTAGTCACCACCTGGGAATCACCTGGACCTGGTGTATCTGGCCCCATCTGGGCCTCACCCAGTCCTGGTGACTTTGTTCCCCACCTGGACCTGATTGCTGTGTACTCCTTCTTGGCCTCAACTGGAACTGGTGACTCTGATCCTAACTGGGCCTCACCCAGATCTGGTGACTCTGGTCCTCACCTGTGGACCCTTATGACCTGGATACTCTGTTCCACACCTGAGCCTCACCTGGACATGATGACTCTTGATCCCTTCGGGGCCTCACCCTGAGATGGTGACTCGGGTCCCCATCTGGATGTCACCTAGACCAGGTGAATCTGTTACCCCTGAAGGGCTCAAATATACCTGGTGACACTGGTCCTCAACTGGGTCTCACCGAGACCTAGTGAATATGCTCCCCACCTGCGCCTCATCTGGACCTGGTGACCCTGGGTCTACCTGGGCATCATCGGAACATAGTTACTCTGTTCCCCACTGGGACTGACCTGATCCTGGTAACTCTGGTCCTGACTTTGGCCTCTTCTGTACCAGGTGACTCTGGATCCACTTTGGGTTCACCGGTAACTGGTGACTCTGATCCTAAGCATGGCCTCACCTGACATGGTGACTGTGGTTCCCATCGGGACCTCACCTGGACCTCATGTCTCTGGTCCCACCTGGGCCTCACCAGGACCTGGTGTCTCTGGTACCCACCTGGGTAGCATCAGGATATGGTTACACTGTACACTAACAGTGACCCAGCCGGACCTATCAACTCTGGTCTTCACCTGGGCCACTCCTACACATGGTGACACTCGTTCCCACCTGTGTCTCACCTGGAAATTGTGAGTCAGATCCCCACCTGGTCCTAACCTGTAAATGGTGATTCTCGTTCCCACATGGATATCATGTGGACCTGGTGGCTGCAGTGTTTCTAGTTTGTCATGTACCTCGTGACTCTGGTCCCCACCAGGGCCTCACCGGGACCTGGTGAGAGTGGTTGCCAACTGCACCTCACCTGGACCTGCTGATTCTGGTCTGCACCTGAGACTACCCTGGATCTGGTGACTGTTGTCCCCAGCTGGGCTTCACCTGGATTTGGGGACACCGGTCCCCATCTTGGCCTCACCTGGCCCTTTTGACCATGGTCCTCAACTGGGCAAAATTGGGACGCGGTGACTGTGTTCCACAACTGAACCTCACCTGGACCACGTGACTCTGGTGCCGCTCTGGGTCTCACCATGCCCTAGTTACTGTGAACCCCACTTTGGCCTGACTTGGACCTGCTGACCCTGGCTGAAACCTGCGCCTGACCTCGAACTGTTGACTCTGGTTCTTTCAAGGGCCTCCCCTGTACCTGGTGATCCTGGTCCGCAACTGGGCCTCACCTGGACGTGGTGACCCTTGTCACCACTGGGGACTCACCTGGACCTGCTTACTGTGTTCCACACCTGGGCCTCAAGTAGACCTGTTGACCATGGTCCCCAAGCCGGCCTCACATGGACCTGTTGCCTCTGATCCCCACCGGGGCCTCACGTGTACCTGGTAACTCTGGTCCTCACCTGGGCCTCTTCTGGACCTAGTGACTCTGGTCCCCACCTGTGCTTCACCTGGATCTGGTGACTCGGGTCCCCACCTGGACCTCACCTGGATCTGGTGATTCTGGTCCTCAGTTTGGCCTCACCAGGACCTGGTGTCTCTCGTCCCCACTTTGACCTAACTCAGAACTGCTGAATCTTGACCCACCTAGGCCGCATCCAGACCTGGTGACTCTTGTCCCCAGCTATGCCTCAATTCGACCTGATGAATCTGGTCCTCACGTGGGCCTCACATGGACCTGGGACTCACCTGGATAGAGTGTCTTTGGTTCCCAAGGGGCTCACCTGATACTGTTGACTGTGGTCTTATTCTATGCCTCACCAGGACCTAGTGATTCTGTTCCCCATCTGGGACTCCATGGCCCTAGTGACTCTGTTCCTCACCCAGTCATCATTGGTACCTGGATACTCTATTCTACACCTGGGATTCACTTTGTCCAGGGACCTCTGGTCCCATTCTGGTCCTTAAACTAAACTGATTACTCTGGTTCCCGCTCTGGTCCTCATCCTTACCTGGTGACTCTGGTCACCCCTTGGGCTTCACTTGGGCCTGGTGAATCTGGTCCTTAGCTGGTCCGCACCTGGATCTGCTGACTGGTCGTCACCTGGACCCCACGTGTACTTGGTGAATCCTCTTGCCACCTGCGCCTCACCTGGACCTTGTGACTGTGGTCCCACCTGGAACTCAATTGGATCTGGTGGCTCTGGTTCCCACATGGGGCTCTCCTGGACCTGGTTCCTGTGGTCTCCATCTGGCCTCACCTGGAACACAATGACTGTGATCTATATTTGGGCCTCTCCTGGACCTGTTGACTCTGGTCCTTACCTGGGCATCATTGGGACCTGGATACCCTCTTAAATACCTGGGCCAAACCTTGACCTGGTGACTGTGGTCCCACCTGGGCCTCACCTGGACGAAGTGACTGGTTCCCACAAGGACCTCACCTGGACCTGGTGACTCAGGTCCTCATATGGGCATCATGGGACCTGGTTTCTCAGTTCCACATCGGGGCCTCACCTGGACCTAGTGATTCTCGTCCCATTATGGTCTTCACCCTGACGTGGTGACTCTGGTCCCCACCTGGATATCACCAGAACCGGGTGACGCTGGTCCCCCTCTGGGACTCACCCGGAGCTGGGGACACTGGTCCTCAACTGGGCCTCAACACGACCTGGTGAATCTACTCCTCACTTAGGCCTCGTCTGGACCTTGTGACTCTTTTCCCACCTGGCATCAATGGGACATGATTAGTCTGTTCCCCACCTGGGCCTCACCTGGACATGAGAACTTTGCTCCACACTTTGGCCTCAACTGGTCCTGATGACTCTGGTCACCTGACCTAGGCGTCAATGTGGAACTGATTGCTGTGGACTTCTTCTTAGCCTCAACTGGAACTGGTGACTCTGATCCAGATTGAAGATCCCCAATCTGGGCCTCACCTGGCCTTGTCAACCATGGTCCTCATCTGGCAAAATTGGGACCCGGTGACTGTGTTCCACCCCTGGACCTCACTTGGACCAGGTGACTCTGGTCCCCCTCTGGGTCTCACCGTGCCCTAGTGACTGTGAACCCCACTTTGGCCTGACTTGGACCTGCTGACCCTGGTTGACACCTGCGCCTGACCTCGAACTGTTGACTGGTTCATTCAAGGGCTTCCCCTGTACATGGTGATCCTGGTCCCCCCCTGTGACTCACCTGGACGTGGTGACTCTTGTCACCACCGGGGACTCACCTGGACCTGGTTACTGTGTTCCACACCTGGGCCTCAATTAGACCTGTTGACCATGGTACCGAAGCCGGCCTCATATGGACCTGTTGCCTCTGATTCCCACCGGGGCTTCACGTGTACCTGGTTAACTGGTCCTCACTTGGGCCTCATCTGGACCTAGTGATTCTGGTCCCCACCTTGGCTTCACCTGGATCTGGTGACTCTGGTGCTCAGTTTGGCCTCACCTGTACCTGGTGACTCAGGTCCTCATTTGGGCATTATGGGACCTTTTTTCAAAGTTCCACATCGGGGCCTCACCTGAAACTAGTGATTCTCGTCCCCCTCTGGGCCTCACGCTGACGTGGTGAGTCTTATAACCACCTGGATATCAACAGAACCGGGTGAATCTGGTCCCCCTCTGGGACTCACCCGGAACTGGGGACACTGGTGCTCAACTGGGCCTCAACAGGACCTGGTGAATCTAGTCCTCACTTAGGCCTCATCTGTACCTTGTGACTCTTTTCCCACCTGGCATCAGTGGGACATGGTTACTCTGTTCCCCACCTAGACATCACCTGGACATGATAACTTTGCTCCACACTTTGGCCTCAACTTGTCCTGATCAATTTGTTCCCCCCACCTAGGCCTCAATCTGGACCTGGTGACTATGGTCCCCACCTGGGTCTCACCTGGACCTGGTGACTCTCGTTCCCACATGAACCACACCTGGACCTGGTGAATGTGGTTTTCTTGTAGACTCACATTTACCTGGTGACTCCGGTCCCCACTAGGGCCTCACCTGGATCTGGTGACTCTGGCCTGCAAGTTGGCCTCACCTGGACTTGGTGAGTGGGGTTGCCACCTGGGCCTCACCCATACCTGGTGACTCAGTTTCACACGTGGGCCTCTTGGACCTGGTGAATCTCGTCCTTACCTGGTCCTCTCCCAGACCCGGGGACTCTGCTCACCACTTCGCCTCACCTGGACCTGGTGAATCTGGTCCCCATCTGGGCCTCACCCAGTCCCGGTGGCTTTGTTCCCCACCTGGACCTGATTGCTGTGGACTCTCTCTTGGCCTCACCTGGAACTGGTGACTCTGATCCTATCTGAGCGTCACCAAGACCTTGTGACTCTGGTCCTCACCTGGGCTTCATTGGTACCTGGTGACTCTGTTCCACATCTGAGCCTCCCCTGGACATGATGACTCTGGAACCTCTCTGGGCCTCACCCTGACCTGGTGACTCTTGTCCCCATCTGGATGTCAACTGGACCAGGTGATTCTTGTACCCCTCTAATACTCAACCAGATCTGGTGACTCTGGACCTCAACTGGGCCTCACCTGGACCTAGTGAATATGCTCCAACTGGGCCTCATTTGGATCTGGTGACTCTGGTCCCTTCCTGGGCATCATCGGGACATGGTTCAGCTGCATGGCCTTCAGGTTGGCCTCACCTGGACCTGGTAACTCTGGTCCCTACCTGGGCATCATCGGGACATGGTTCCTCTACATGGCCTGCAGGTTGGCCTCACCTGGACCTGGTGAGTGGGGTTGGCACCTGGGCCTCACCCATACATGGTGACACAGGTCCCCGTGGGCCCAGTATGACCTGGTGAATCTCGTCCTTACCTGGTCCTCACCCGCACCTGGTAACCCTGATCACCACATGGGAATCACCTAGACCTGGTGAATCTGGTCCCCATCTGGGCCTCACCGAGTCCTGGTGACTTTGTTCCCCTCTGGATCTGATTACTGTGGACTCCTTCTTGGCCTCAACTGGAAGTGGTGACTCTGATCCAACCTGGGCCTCACCCAGATCTGGTGACTCTGGTCCTCACCTGTGGACCATTATGACCTGGATACTCTGTTCCACACCTGAGCCTCACCTGGACATGATGACTCTGAATCCCCTCTGGGCCTCACCCTGACATGGTGACTCTGGTCCCCATCTGGATGTCACCTAGACTAGGTGAATCTGGTACCCCACTAGGGCTCAAATAGACCTGGTGACACTGGTCCTCAACTGGGTGTCACCGAGACCTAGTGAATATGCTCCCCACCTGCGCCTCATCTGTACCTGGTGACGCTGGGTCTACCTGGGCATCATCGGGACATGGTTACTCTGTTTCCCACTGGGACTGACCTGATCCTGGTAACTCTGGTCCTTACTTTGGCCTCTTCTGTACCAGGTGACTCTGGCTCCACCTGGGCCTCACCTGTAACTGGTGACTCTGATCCAAAGCATGGCCTCTCCTGACCTGGTGACTGTGGTTCCCATCGGGACCTCACCTGGACCTCATGTCTCTGGTCCCACCTGGGCCTCACCAGGACCTAGTGTCTCTGGTACACACCTGGGTAGCATCAGGATATGGTTACACTGTTCACTAACAGTGACCCAGCCGGACCTATTAACTCTGGTCTTCCCCTGTGCCACACCTGGACATGGTGACACTCGTTCCCACCTGGGTCTCACCTGGAAATGGTGAGTCAGATACCCACCTGGTCCTAACCTATAACTGTTGATTCTCGTTCCCACATGGACATCATGTGGACCTTGTGGCTGCGGTGTTTCTAGTTTGTCATGTACCTTGTGACACTGGTCCCCACCAGGGCCTCACTGGGACCTGGTGAGTGTGGTTGCCACCTGCACCTCACCTGGACCTGGTGATTCTGGTCTGCACCTGAGAGTACCCTGGATCTGGTGACTGTGGTCCCCACCTGGGCTTCACCTGGATTTGGGGACTCTCGTCCCCATGTGAGGCTCACCAGGCCCTGTTGACCATGGTCCTCAACTGGGCAAAATTGGGACGCGGTGACTGTGTTCCACAACTGGACCTCACCTGGACCACGTGACTCTGGTGCCCCTCTGGGTCTCACCATTCCCTAGTGACTGTGAACCCCACTTTCCCCTGACTTAGACCTGCTGGCCCTGGTTGAAACCTGCGCCTGAACTCGAACTGCTGACTCTGGATCTTTCAAGGGCCTCCCCTGTACCTGGTGATCCTGGTGTCCACCTGGGCCTCACCTGGACGTGGTGACTCTTGTCACCATGGGGACTCACCTGGACCTGCTTACTGTGTTCCACACCTGGGCCTCAAGTAGACCTGTTGACCATGGTCCCCTAGCCGGCCTCACATGGACCTGTTGCCTCTGATCCCCACCGGGGCCTCACGTGTACCTTGTAACTCTGGTCCTCACCTGGGCCTCATCTGGACCTAGAGACTCTGGTCCCCACCTGGGCTTCACCTGGATCTGGAGACTCTGGTCCCCATCTGGACTTCACCTGGATCTGGTGACTCTGGTCCCAATCTGGACCTCTCCTGGACTTGGTGTCTCTCTTGCCCACTTTGACCTAACTCAGAACTGCTGAATCTTGCTCCACCTATTAGGCACCCAGACCTGGTGACTCTTGTCCCTAGCTATTCCTCAATTCGACCTGATGAATCTGGTCCTCACGTGGACCTCACATTCACCTGGGACTCAGCTGGAAAGAGTGGCTCTGGTTCCCACTAGGGGCTCACCTGATACTGCTGAATGTGGTCTTATTCTATGCCTCACCAGAACCTAGTGATTCTGCTCCCCATCTGGGCCTGCATGGCCTTAGTGACTCTGGTCCTCACTCAGGCATCATTGGGACCTGGATACTCTATTCCACACCTGGGCCTCACTTTTACCAGGAACCGCTGGTCCCATTCTGGGCCTCAAACTAAACTGGTTACTCTGGTTCCCCCTCTTAACCTCACCCTTACCTTGTGACTCTGGTCACCCCTTGGGCCTCCCCTGGGCCTGGTGACTCTGGCCTGCAGGTTGGCCTCACCTGGACTTGATTAGTTGATGCCACCTGGGCCTCACCCATACCTGGTGACTCAGGTCCCCACATGGGCCTCTTGGACCTGGTGAATCTGGCCCTTACCTGGACTTCTCCCAGACCCGGGGAATCTGGTCACAACATGGGCCTCACCTGGACCTGGTGAATCTGGGTCCAAATGGCCTAACCCAGTCCTGGTGACTATGTTCCCCAACTGGACCTGATTGCTCTGGACTCTTTCTTGCCCTCACCTTGAACTGGTGACTCTGATCCTATTACCTAGTCCTCACCCGGAACTGGTAAATCTGGTCACCACCTGGGCATCACCTAGTCCTGGTGACTTTGTTCCCCACGTGGACCTGATTGCTGTGGACACCTTCTTGGCCTCACCTGGAAGTGGTAACTCTGATCACAACTGGGCCTCTCCCAGATCTGGTGACTCTGGTCCTCACCTGGGCCTCATCTGGACCTAGTGACTCTGGTCCCCACCTGGGCTTCACCTGGATCTGGTGACTCGGGTCCCCACCTGGATTTCACCTGGAACTGGTGACTCTGGTCCATACCTGAACCTCTCCTGGACCTGGTGACTCTGGTCCTCACCTGGGCCTCATCTGGACCTAGTGACTCTGGTCCCCCCTGGGAATCACCTGGACCGGGTGAATCTGGTCCCCATCTGGGCCTCCCCCAGTCCTGGTGACTTTGTTCCCCACCTGGACCTGATTGCTGTGGACTCCTTCTTGGCCTCACCTGGAACTGGTGACTCTCATCCTAACTGGGCCTAGCTCAATCTCCTGACTCTGGTTCTCCCCTGTGGACCACTATGAACAGGATACTCTGTACCACACCTGAGCCTCACCTGGACATGATGACTCTGGATCCACTCTGGGCCTCACCCTGACGTGGTAACTCTGGTCCCCATGTGGATGTCACCTAGACCAGGTGAATCTCGTACCCCTCTAGGCCTCAACTAGACCTGGTGACTCTGGTTCTCACCTGGGCCTCACCGGGACCTAGGGAATATTCTCCCCAACTGTGCTTCATTTGGACCTGGTGACTCTGGTTCTACCTGGGCATCATCGGGACATGGATACTGTATTCCCCACTGGGACTGACCTGATCCTGGTAACTCTGGTCCTGATTAGGTCTCTTCTTTACCAGGTGACTCTGGATCCACCTTGGGTTCACCGGTAACTGATGACTCTTATCCTAAGCATGGCCTCACCTGACCTGGTGACTGTGGTTCCCATCAGGACCTCACCTGGACCTCATGTCTCTGGTCCCAAGTGGGCCTCACCAGGACCTGGTGTCTCTGATACCCACCTTGGTAGCATCAGGATACGGTTACACTGTTCACTAACAGTGACCTAGCCGGACCTATTAACTCTGGTCTTCACCTGGGCCACACCTGGACATGTTGACACTGGTTCCCACCTGGGTCTCACCTGGACATGCTGAGTCGGATCCACAACTGTCCTCCCCTGTAACTGGTGATTCTCGTTCCCACATGGACATCATGTGGACCTGGTGGCTGCAGTGTTTCTAGCTTCTCATGTACCTCGTGACTCTGGTCCCCACCAGGGCCTCACAGGGCCCTGGTGAGTGTGGTTGTCACCTGCACCTCAAGTGGACCTGGTCATTCTGGTCTGCACCTGAGACTACCCTGGATCTGGTGACTGTGGTCCCCACCTGGGCTTCACCCGCTTTGGGGACTCCGGTCTCCTTCTGGGCCTCACCTGGCCCTGTTGACCATGGTCCTCAACTGGGCAAAATTGGGACCCGGTGACTGTGTTCCACAACTGGACCTCACCTGGACCAGGTGATTCTGATCTACCTCTGGGTCTCACCGTACCCTAGTGACTGTGAACCCCACTTTGGCCTGACTTGGACCTGCTGACCCTGGTTGCCACCTGCGCTGATCTCGAACTGTTGACTCTGGTACTTTCAAGGGCCTACCCTGTATCTTGTGATCCTGGTCCCCACCTGGGCCTCACCTGGACGTGGTGACTTATGTCAAAACCGCGTACTCACCTGTACCTGCTTACTGTGTTCCACATCTGGGCCTCAAGTATACTTGTTGACCATGGTCCCCAAGCCGGCCTCACATGGACCTGTTGCCTCTGATCCCCACCGGGGCCTCACGTGTACCTGGTAACTCTGGTCTCCACCTGGACTTCACCTAGATCGGATGACTCTGGTCCCCTTCTGGACCTCTCCTGGACCTGGTGACTCTCTTTCCAACATGGACCTCACCTGGATCTGGTGACTCTGGTACTCAGTTTGTCCTCACATGGACCTGGTGTCTCTCGTCCCCACTTTGACTTAACTCAGAACTGCTGAATCTTGCCCCACCTATGCCGCACCCAGACCTGGTGACTCTTGACCCCAGCTATGCCTCAATTCGACCTGATGAATCTGGTCCTCACGTGGGCCTCACATGGACCTGGGACTCAGCTGGATGGAGTGGCTCTGGTTCCCTCAAGGGGCTCACATGATACTGGTGACTATGGTCTTATTCTATGCCTCACCAGGACCTAATGATTCTGTTCCCCATCTGGGCCTGCATGGCCCTAGTGACTCTGGTCCTCACCCAGGCATCATTGGGACCTGGATACTCTATGCCACACTTGGGACTACCTTTGACCAGGGACCTCTGGTCCCATTCGGGGCCTCAAACTAAACTGTTTACTCTGGTTCCCCCTCTGGGCCTCACCCTTACCTGGTGACTCTTGTCACCCTTTGGGCTTCAACTGGGCCTGGAGAATCTGGTCCTTAGCTGGTCCTCACCTGGATCTGGTGAATGGTCGCCACCTGGGTCTCACCTGGACTTGGTGAATCCTGTTGCCACCTGCGCCTTACATGAACCTAGTGACTGTGGCCCCACCTGGACCTCTCCTGGATCTGGCGGCTCTGGTTCCCATAAGGGGCACTCCTGGACCTGGTTCCTGTGGTCTCCATCTGGCCTCACCTGGAACACAATGACTGTGATCTATATTTGGGCCTCTCCTGGACCTGTTGACTCTGGTCCTTACCTGGGCATCATTGGGACCTGGATACCCTCTTAAATACCTGGGCCAAACCTTGACCTGGTGACTGTGGTCCCACCTGGGCCTCACCTGGACGAAGTGACTGGTTCCCACAAGGACCTCACCTGGACCTGGTGACTCAGGTCCTCATATGGGCATCATGGGACCTGGTTTCTCAGTTCCACATCGGGGCCTCACCTGGACCTAGTGATTCTCGTCCCATTATGGTCTTCACCCTGACGTGGTGACTCTGGTCCCCACCTGGATATCACCAGAACCGGGTGACGCTGGTCCCCCTCTGGGACTCACCCGGAGCTGGGGACACTGGTCCTCAACTGGGCCTCAACACGACCTGGTGAATCTACTCCTCACTTAGGCCTCGTCTGGACCTTGTGACTCTTTTCCCACCTGGCATCAATGGGACATGATTAGTCTGTTCCCCACCTGGGCCTCACCTGGACATGAGAACTTTGCTCCACACTTTGGCCTCAACTGGTCCTGATGACTCTGGTCACCTGACCTAGGCGTCAATGTGGAACTGATTGCTGTGGACTTCTTCTTAGCCTCAACTGGAACTGGTGACTCTGATCCAGATTGAAGATCCCCAATCTGGGCCTCACCTGGCCTTGTCAACCATGGTCCTCATCTGGCAAAATTGGGACCCGGTGACTGTGTTCCACCCCTGGACCTCACTTGGACCAGGTGACTCTGGTCCCCTTCTGGGTCTCACCGTGCCCTAGTGACTGTGAACCCCACTTTGGCCTGACTTGGACCTGCTGACCCTGGTTGACACCTGCGCCTGACCTCGAACTGTTGACTGGTTCATTCAAGGGCTTCCCCTGTACATGGTGATCCTGGTCCCCCCCTGTGACTCACCTGGACGTGGTGACTCTTGTCACCACCGGGGACTCACCTGGACCTGGTTACTGTGTTCCACACCTGGGCCTCAATTAGACCTGTTGACCATGGTACCGAAGCCGGCCTCATATGGACCTGTTGCCTCTGATTCCCACCGGGGCTTCACGTGTACCTGGTAAACTGGTCCTCACTTGGGCCTCATCTGGACCTAGTGATTCTGGTCCCCACCTTGGCTTCACCTGGATCTGGTGACTCTGGTGCTCAGTTTGGCCTCACCTGTACCTGGTGACTCAGGTCCTCATTTGGGCATTATGGGACCTTTTTTCAAAGTTCCACATCGGGGCCTCACCTGAAACTAGTGATTCTCGTCCCCCTCTGGGCCTCACGCTGACGTGGTGAGTCTTATAACCACCTGGATATCAACAGAACCGGGTGAATCTGGTCCCCCTCTGGGACTCACCCGGAACTGGGGACACTGGTGCTCAACTGGGCCTCAACAGGACCTGGTGAATCTAGTCCTCACTTAGGCCTCATCTGTACCTTGTGACTCTTTTCCCACCTGGCATCAGTGGGACATGGTTACTCTGTTCCCCACCTAGACATCACCTGGACATGATAACTTTGCTCCACACTTTGGCCTCAACTTGTCCTGATCAATTTGTTCCCCCCACCTAGGCCTCAATCTGGACCTGGTGACTATGGTCCCCACCTGGGTCTCACCTGGACCTGGTGACTCTCGTTCCCACATGAACCACACCTGGACCTGGTGAATGTGGTTTTCTTGTAGACTCACATTTACCTGGTGACTCCGGTCCCCACTAGGGCCTCACCTGGATCTGGTGACTCTGGCCTGCAAGTTGGCCTCACCTGGACTTGGTGAGTGGGGTTGCCACCTGGGCCTCACCCATACCTGGTGACTCAGTTTCACACGTGGGCCTCTTGGACCTGGTGAATCTCGTCCTTACCTGGTCCTCTCCCAGACCCGGGGACTCTGCTCACCACTTCGCCTCACCTGGACCTGGTGAATCTGGTCCCCATCTGGGCCTCACCCAGTCCCGGTGGCTTTGTTCCCCACCTGGACCTGATTGCTGTGGACTCTCTCTTGGCCTCACCTGGAACTGGTGACTCTGATCCTATCTGAGCGTCACCAAGACCTTGTGACTCTGGTCCTCACCTGGGCTTCATTGGTACCTGGTGACTCTGTTCCACATCTGAGCCTCCCCTGGACATGATGACTCTGGAACCTCTCTGGGCCTCACCCTGACCTGGTGACTCTTGTCCCCATCTGGATGTCAACTGGACCAGGTGATTCTTGTACCCCTCTAATACTCAACCAGATCTGGTGACTCTGGACCTCAACTGGGCCTCACCTGGACCTAGTGAATATGCTCCAACTGGGCCTCATTTGGATCTGGTGACTCTGGTCACTTCCTGGGCATCATCGGGACATGGTTCAGCTGCATGGCCTTCAGGTTGGCCTCACCTGGACCTGGTAACTCTGGTCCCTACCTGGGCATCATCGGGACATGGTTCCTCTACATGGCCTGCAGGTTGGCCTCACCTGGACCTGGTGAGTGGGGTTGGCACCTGGGCCTCACCCATACATGGTGACACAGGTCCCCGTGGGCCCAGTATGACCTGGTGAATCTCGTCCTTACCTGGTCCTCACCCGCACCTGGTAACCCTGATCACCACATGGGAATCACCTAGACCTGGTGAATCTGGTCCCCATCTGGGCCTCCCTGAGTCCTGGTGACTTTGTTCCCCACCTTGACCTGATTGCTGTGGACTCTTTCATGGCCTCACCTGGACCTGGTGACTCTGATCCTATCTGCGTGTCACCCAGACCTGGTGACTCTGGTCCTCACTTGGGCGTCATTGGTACCTGGTGACTCTGTTCCACACCTGAGCCTCACCTGGACATGAGGTTCTGGACTCTGGAACCACTCTGGGCCTAACCCTGACCTGGTGACTCTGGTCTCCATCTGGATGTCACATGGACCAGGTGATTTTTGTACCCCTCTAGGCCTCAACCAGTTCTGGTGACGCTGGTCCTCAACTGGGCCTCACCTGGACCTATTGAATATGCTCCATCTGGGCCTCATTTGGACCTGGTGACTCTCTTCCCTACCAGGGCATCATCGGAACATGGTTCCACTGCATGGCCTTTAGGTTGGCCGCACCTGGACCTGGTAACTGTGGTTCTACCTGGGTATCATCGGGACACTCTTCCTCTGCATTGCCTGCAGGGTGGCCTCACTTGGACCTGGTGAGTGGGGTTGCCACTTGGGCCTCACCCATACCTGGTGACCCAGGTGCCCACGTGGGACTCACTTGGACCTGGTGAATCTGGTCCTTACCTGGTCCTCACCCGGAACTGCTAACTCTGGTCACCACCTGGGAATCACCTGGGCCTGGTGAATCTGGTCCCCATCTGGGCCTCACCCAGTCCTGGTGATTTTGTTCCCCACCTGGACCTGATTGCTGTGGACTCCTTCTTGGCCTCACCTGGAAGTGGTGACTCTGATCGTAGCTGGGCCTCACCCAGATCTGTTGACTCTGGTCCTCACCTGTGGACCATTATGACCTGGATACTCTGTTCCACACCTGAGCCTCACCTGGACATGATGACTCTGGATTCACTCAAGGCCTCACCATGACATGGTGACTCTGGTCCCCATCTGGACGTCCCCTAGACCAGGTGAATCTGGTACCCCTCTAGGCGTCAACTAGACCTGGTGACTCTGGTCCTCATCTGGGCCTCACCTGGACCTACTTAATATTCTCCCCACCTGCGCCTCGATGGACCTGGTGACTCTGATTCTACCTGGGCATCATTGGGACATGGTTGCTGTATTACCCACTGGGACTAACCTGATCCTGGTAACTCTGGTCCTGACTTTGGCCTCTTCTTTACCAGGTGACTCTGGCTCCACCTGGGCCTCACCTGTACCTGGTGACTCTGATCCTAAGCACGGCCTCACCTGACCTGGTGACTGTGGTTCCCATCGGGACCTCACCTGGACCTCATGTCTCCTGTTACACCTGGGCCTCACCAGGACCTGGTGTCTCTGGTACCCACCTGGGTAGCATCAGGATATGGTTACACTGTTCACTAACACTCATCCAGCAGGACCTAATAACTCTGGTCTTCACCTGTGGCACACCAGGACATGGTGACACTGGTTCCCACCTGGGTCTCACCTGGACATGGTGAGTCGGATCCCCACCTGTTCCTCACCTGTAACTGGTGATTTTCGTTCCCACATGGACATCATGTGGACCTGGTGGCTGCAGTGTTTCTAGATTCTCATGAACCTCGTTACTCTTGTCACCACCAGGGACTCACCTGGACCTGGTTACTGTGTTCCACACATGGGCCTCAAGTACACTTGTTGACCATGGTCCCCAAGCCGGCCTCACATGGACCTGTTGCCTCTGATCCCCACCGTGGCCTCACGTGTACCTGGTAACTCTGGTCCTCACCTGGGCCTCATCTAGACCTAGTGACTCTGGTCCCCACCTGGGCTTCACTTGGATCTGCTGACTCTGGTCCCCACCGGGACTTCACCTGGATCTGGTGACTCTGGGACCCACCTGGAACTGTCCTGGACCTGGTGACTCTCTTTCCAACATGGACCTCACCTGGATCTCGTGACTCTGGACCTCAGTTTGGCCTCACATGGACCTGGTGTCTCTCGTCCCCACTTGGACCTAACTCAGAACTGCTGAATCTTGCCCCACCTAGGCCGCACACAGACCTGGTGACTCTTGTCCCACTATGCCTCAATTCGACCTGATGAATCTGGTCCTCACGTGGGCCTCACATGGATCTGGGACTCAGCTGGATAGAGTGGCTCTGGTTTCCACAAGGGGGTCACCTGATACTGCTGACTGTGGTCTTATTCTATGCCTCACCAGGACCAAGTGATTCTGTTACCCATTTGGGCCTGCATGGCCCTAGTGACTCTGGTCCTCACCCAGGCATCATTTGGACCTGGATACTCTATTCCACACCTGGGCCTCACTTTGACCAGGGACCTCTGGTCCCATTTTGGGCCTCAAACTAAACTGGTTACTCTGGTTCCCCCTCTGGGACTCACCCTTACCTGGTGACGCTGGTCACCCCTTGGGCTTCACCTGGGCCTGGTGAATCTGGTCCTTAGCTGGTCCGCATCTGGATCTGGTGACTGGTCGCCACCTGGGCCTCACCTGGACTTGGTGAATCCTGTTGCCACCAGCGCCTCACCTGGACCTTGTGACTCTGGTCCCACCTGGACCTCACCTGGATCTGGTGGCTCTGGTTCCCATATGGGGCTCTCCTGGACCTGGTTCCTGTGGTCTCCATCTGGCCTCACCAGGAACACAATGACTCTGATCCATATTTGGGCTTCTCCTGGACCTGTTGACTCAGGTCCTTATCTAGGCATCATTGGGACCTGGATACTCTCTTATATACCTGGGCCTAACCTGGAACTGGTGACTGTGGTCCCCCTGGGCCTCACCTGGACGACGTGACGGTTTCCCACAGGGACCTCAACTGGACCTGGTGATTCAGGTCCTCATACGGGCATCATGGGACCTGGTTTCTTAGTTATACATCAGGGCCTCACCTGGACCTAGTGATTTTCGTCCCCCTGTGGGCCTCACTCTGACGTGGTGACTCTGGTCCCCACCTGGATATCACCAGTACTGGGTGACTCGCCCCCTCTGGGACTCCCCCGGAGCTGGTTACACTGGTCTTCAACTGCGCCTCAACAGGACCTGGTGAATCTACTCCTCACTTAGGCCTCGTCTGGACCTTGTGACTGTTTTCGCACCTGGCATCAATGGGACATTGTTACTCTGTTCCACACCTGGGCCTCACCTGGACATGATAACTTTGCTCCACACTTTGGCCTCAACTGGTTCTGATGACACTGGTCGCCCCACCTTGTCCTCAATCTGGACCTGGTGACTGTGGTCCCCACCTGGGTCTCACCTGGACCTGGTGACTGTGGTGTACTTGTAGAGTCACATTTACCTGGTGACTCCTGTCCCCACTAGGGCCTCACCTGGATCTGGTGACTCTGGCCTGCAGGTTGGCCTCACCTGGACCTGGTGAGTGAGGTTGCCACCTGGGCATCACCCATACCTGGTGTCTCAGGTCACCACGTGGGCCTCTTGGACCTGGTGAATCTGGACCGTACCTGGTCCTCTCCCAGACCCGGGGACTCTGGTCACCACCTGGGCCTCACCTGGACCTGGTGAATGAATCTGTTCCCCATCTGGGCCTCACCCAGTCCTGGTGACTTTGTTCCCCACCTGGACCTGATTGCTGTGGACTCCTTCTTGGCCTCACCTGGACCTGGTGACACTGATCTTATCTGCGCGTCGCCCAGACCTGGTCACTCTGGTCCTCACCTGGGCATCATTGGTACCTGGTGACTCTGTTCCACACCTGAGCCTCACCTGGACATGATGACTGTGGAACCACTCAGGGCCTAACCCTGACCTGGTGACTCTGGTCTCCATCTGGATGTCACCGAGACCAGGTGACTCTGGGAACCCTCTAGGCCTCAACCAGGTCTGGGGACACTGGTCCTCACCTGGGCCTCACCTGGACCTAGTGAATATGCTCCATCTGGGACTCAGTTGGACCTGGTGAATCTGGTCCATACCTGGGCATCATCGGGATATGGATCCACTGCATGGCCTGCAGGTTGGCCTCAGCTGGACCTGGTAACTCTGGTCCCTACCTGGGCATCACCGGGACACGGTTCCTCTGAATGGCCTCCAGGTTGGCCTCACCTGGAACTAGTGACTGGGCTTGCCACCTGGGGCTCACCCATACCTGGTGTCACAGGTACCCACGTGGGCCTCACTTGGACCTGGTGAATCTGGTCCTTTCCCTTTACTCACCCGGACCTGGTAACCCTGGTCACCACCTGGGAATCACCTGGACCTGGTGAATATGGTCCCCCTTTGGGCCTCACCCAGTCCTGTTGACTTTCTTCTCCACCTGGACCTGATTTCTGTGGACTCCTCTTGGCCTCAACTGGAACTGGTGACTCTGAACCTAACTGGGCCTCACCCAGATCTGGTGACTCTGGTCCTAACCTGTGGACCATTATGACCTCTATACTCTGTTCCACACCTGAGCCACACCTGGACATGATGACTCTGGAACCTCTCTGGGCCTCACCCTGACCTGGTGACTCAGGACCCATCTGGATGGCTCTGGACCAGGTGATTCTGGTACCCCTCTAGGCCTCAACAAGGTCTGGTGACTCTGGTCCTCAACTAGGCCTCACCTGGACCTAGTGAATATGCTCCATCTGGGCCTCATTTGGACCTGGTGACTCTGGTCCCTAACTGGGCATCATCGGGACATGGTTCCACTGCATGGCCTTCAGGCTGGCCGCACCTGGACCTGGTAACTCTGGTTATACCTGGGCATTATCGGGACGTGGTTACTCTATTCCCCAGTGGGACTGACCTGATCGTGGTAACTCTGGTCCTGACTTTGGCCTCTCTGTACCATTTGACTCTGGCTCCACCTGGACCGCACCTGTAAGTGGTGACTCTGATCCGAAGCATCGCCTCACCTGACCTGGTGACTGTGGTTTCCATCGGTACCTCACCTGGTCCTCATGTCTCTGGTCCCAATTGGGACTCACCAGGACCTTGTATCTGGTACACACCTGAGTAGCATCAGGATATGGTTACACTGTTCACTAACAGTGACCCAGCCAGTCCTGTTAACTCTGGTCTTCACCGGGTCCACACCTGGACATGGTGACACTGGTTCCCACCAGGGTCTCACCTGGACATGGTGAGTCAGATCCCCACCTGGTCCTCACCTGTAACTGGTGATTCTCGTTCCCACATGGACATCACGTGGAACTGGTGGCTGCAGTGTTTCTAGCTTCTCATGTACCTCGAGAATCTGGTCCGCACCTGGGCCTCACCGGGACCTGGTGAGTGTGGTTGTCTCCTGCACCTCACCTGGACCTGGTGATTCTGGTCTGCACCTGAGACTACCCTGGATCTTGTGACTGTGGTCCCCACCTTGCCTCACCTGGATTTGGAGACTCCGATCCCCATCCGGGCCTCCCTGGCCCTGTTGTCCATGGTCTTCGACTGGACAAAATTGGGACCCGGTGACTTTGTTCCACAACTGGACCTCACCTGGACCAGGTGACTCTGGTCTCCCTCTGGGTCTCACCATGCCCTAGTGACTGTGAACCCAACTTTGGACTGACTTGGACCTGCTGACCCTGGTTGCCACCTGCGCCTGACCTCGAACTGTTGACTCAGGTTCTTTCAAAGTCCTCCCCTGTACCTGGTGATCCTGGTCCCCAATTGGGCCTCAACTGGATGTGGTGACTCTTGTCACCACTGGGGACTCACCTAGACAGGCTTACAGTGTTCCACACCTGGGCCTCAGGTAGACCTGTTGACCATGGTCCCCAAGCCGGCCTCACGTGTACCTTTTGGCTCTGGTCCCCGCCGGGGCTTCACTTGTACCTGGTAACTCTGATCCTCACTGGGCCTCATCTGGACCTAGTGACTCTGGTCCCCACCTGGGCTTCACCTGGATCTGGAGACTCTGGTCCCCACCTGGACTTCACCTGTATCTGGTGACACTGGTCCCCACCTGGACCTCTCCTGGACCTGGTGTCTCTCTTTCCAACATGGACCTCACCTGGATCTGGTGACTCTGGTCCTCAGTTTGGCCTCACCTGTACTGGTGTCGCTCGTCGCCACTTTGACTTAACTCAGAAATGCTGAATCTTGCCCCACCTAGGCCGCACCCAGACCTGATGACTCTTGTCCCCAGCTATGCCTCAATTTGACCTGATGAATCTGGTCCTCACGTGGGCCTCACATGGACCTGGGACTCAGCTGGATAGAGTGGCTCTGGTTCCCACAAGGGGCTCACCTGATACTGGTGACTGTGTTCTTATTCTATGCCTCACAAGGACCTAGAGATTCTGTTCCCCATCTGGGCCTGCATGGCCCTAGTGACTCTGGTCCTCACCCAGGCATCATTGGTAACTGGATACTCTATTCCACACCTGGGTCTCACTTTGACCCGGGACCACTGGTCCCATTCTGGGCCTCAAACTAAACTGGTTACTCTGGTTCCCCTCTGGGCCTCACCCTTACCTGGTGACGCTGGTCACCCCTTGGGCTTCACTTGGGCCTGGTGAATCTGGTCCTTAGCAGGTCCGCACCTGGATCTGGTGACTGGTCCCCACCTGGTCCTCACCTGGACTTGGTGAATCCTGTTGCCACCTGCGCCTCACCTGGACCTTGTGACTGTGGTCCCACCTGGACCTCACCTGGATCTGGTGGCTCTGGTTCCCATATGGGGCTCTCCTGGACCTGGTTCCTATGGTCTCCATCTGGTCTCACCTGGAACACAATGACTCTGATCCATATTCGGGCCTCTCCTGGACCTGTTGACACTGGTCCTTACCTGGGCAACATTGGGACCTGGATATTCTCTTATATACCTGGGCCTCACCTGGACCTGGTGACTGTGGTCCCACCTGGGCCTCACCTGGACGAGGTGACTGGTTCCCTCAGGGACCTCACCTGGACCTGGTGACTCAGGTCCTCATATGGGCATCATGGGACCTGGGTTCTCAGTTACACATCGGGGCCTCACCTGGACCTAGTGATTCTCGTCCCACTCTGGGCCTCGCCAGGACGTGGTGACTCAGGTCCCCACCTGGATATCACCAGAACCGGGTGACTCTGGTCCCCCTCTGGGACTCTCCCGGAGCTGGGGACACTGGTCCTCAACTGGACCTCAACAGGACCTGGTGAATCTACTCCTCACTAAGGCCTCGTCTGGACCTTGTGACTCTTTTCTCACCTGGCATCAATGGGACATGGCTTCACATGGATCTGGTGACTGGTCGAATCTTGTTGTTACCTGGTCCTCTCCCAGACCCGGGAACTCTGGTCACCACCTGGGCCTCACCTGGACCTGGTGAATCTGGTCCCCATCTGGGCCTCACGCAGTCCTGTTGACTTTGTTCCCCACTTGGGCCTGATTGATGTGGACTCTTTCTTGGCCTCACCTGGAACTGGTGACTCTGATCATATCTGCGCGTCATCCAGACCTTGTGACTCTGGTCCTCACCTGGGCATCATTGGTACCTGGTGACTCTATTCTACACCTGAGCCTCACCTGGACATGATGACTCTGGAACCTCTCTGGGCCTCACCCTTCCCTGGTGACTGTGGTCCCCATCTGGATGTCACCTGGACCAGGGGATTCTCGCATCCCTCTAGGCCTCAACCAGATCTGGTGACTCTGGTCCTCAACTGAGCCTCACCTGGACCTAGTGAATATGCTCCATGTGGGCCTCATTTGGACCTGGTGACTCTGGTCCCTACCTGGGCATCATCGGGATATGGTTCCACTGCATGGCCTGCAGGTTGGACTCACCTGGACCTGGTAACTCTGGTCCCTACCTGGGCATCATCGGGACATGGTTCCACTGCATGGCCTGCAGGTTGGCCTCACCTGGACCTGGTAACTCTGGTCCCTACCTGGGCATCATCGGGACACGGTTCCTCTGCATGGCCTCCAGGTTGGCCTCACCTGGCCCTAGTGATGGGGTTGCCACATGGTGCTCACCCATACCTGGTGACACAGGTCCCCACTTGGGCCTCACTTGGACCTGGTGAATCTGGTCCTTACCTGGTCCTCACCCGAAATGGTAACCCTGGTCACCACCTGGGAATCACCTGAACCTGGTGAATCTGGTCCCCATCTGGGCCTACACAGTCCTGTTCACTTTCTTCCCCACCTGGACCTGATTGCTGTGGACTGCTTTGGCCTCAACTGGAACTGGTGACACTGATCCTAACTGGGCCTCACCCAGATCTGTTGACTCTGGTCCTCTCCTGTGGACCATTATGACCTGGATACTCTGTTCCACACCTGAGCCTCACCTGGACATGATGACTCTGGATACCCTCTGGGCCTCAGCCTGACATGGTGATTCTGGTCCCCATCTGGATGTCACCTAGATCAGGTGAATCTGGTACCCCTCTAGGCCTCAACTAGACTTGGTGTCTCTGGTCCTCAACAGGGCCTCAACGGGACCTAGTAAATATGCTCCCCACCTGCGCCTCATCTGGACCTGGTGATGCTGGTTCTATCTGGGCATCATCGGGACATGGTTACTCTGTTCCCCACTGGGACTGACCTGATCCTAGTAACTCTGGTCCTGTCTTTGGCCTCTTCTGTACCAGGTGATTCTGGCTCTAACTGGGCCTCACCTGTAACTGGTGACTCTGATTCTAAGCATGGTCTCACCTGACATGGTGACTGTGGTTCCCATCAGGACCTCACCTGGACCTCATGTCTCTGGTCCCACCTGGGCCTCACCAGGGCCTGGTGTCTCTGGTACCCACCTGGGTAGCATTACGATATGGTTACACTGTTCACTAACAGTGACCCAGCCGGACCTATAAACTCTGGTTTTCACCTGGGCCACACCTGGACATGGTGACACTGGTTCCCACCTGGGTCTCACCTGGACATGGTCACTCGGATCCCCACCTGGTCCTCATATTTAACTGGTGATTCTCGTTTCCACATGGACATCATGTGGACCTGGTGGCTGCAGTGTTTCTAGCTTCTCATGTACCTCGTGACTCTGGTCCCCACCAGGGCCTCACCGGGATCTGGTCAGTGTGGTTGCCACCTGCATCTCACCTCCACCTGGTGATTCTGGTGTGCACCTGAGACTACACTGGATCTAGTTACTGTGGTCCCCACCTGGGCTTCACCTGGATTTGGGAACTCCGGTCCCCATCTGGGGCTCACCTGGCCCTGTTGACCATGGTCCTCAACTGGGCAAAATTGGGACGCGGTGACTGTGTTCCACAACTGGAACTAACCTGGACCACGTGACTCTGGTTCCCCTCTGGGTCTCACCGTGCCCTAGTGACTGTGAAACCCACTTTGGCCTGACTTGGACCTGCTGACCCTGGTTGGAACCTGCGCCTGACGTCAAACTGTTGACTCTGGTTCTTTCAAACGCCTCCCATGTACCTGGTGATCCTGGTCCCCACCGGGCCTCGCCTGGACATGGTGACTCTTGTCACCACTGGGGACTCACCAGGACCTGCTTACTGTGTTCCACACCTGGGCCTCAATAGACCTATTGACCATGGTCCCCAGGCCGGCCTCACATGAACCTGTTGCCTCTGATCCCCACCGGGGCCTCACGTGTACCTGGTTACTCTGGTCCTCACCTGGGCATCATTGGTCCTGGTGACTCTGTTCCCCACTGAGGCTCCCCTGGACATGATGACTCTGGAACCACTCTGGCTATCAAGCTAACGTAGTGACTCTGGTCCCCATATGGATGTCACCTGGTCCAGGGGATTATGGTACCCGTCTGGGACTCAACAAGGTCTGGTGACTCTGATCCTCAACTGGGCCTCACCTGGACCCAGTGAATATGCTCCATCTGTGCCTCATTTGGACCTGGTGACTCTGGTCACTACCTGGGCATCATCGGGACATGGTTCCACTGCATGACCTGCAGGTTGGCCTCACCTGGACCTGGTAACTCTGGTCCCTACCTGGGCATCATCGGGACATGGTTCCACTGCATGGCCTGTAGGTTGGCCTCACCTGGACCTGATAACTCTCGTCCCTACCTGGGCATCATTGGGACCTGGTTCCTCTGCATGGCCTGCAGGTTGGCCTCACCTGGACCTGGTGAGTGGGTTTGTCACCTGGGCCTCACCCTTGCCTAGGGACACAGGTCCCCACGTGGGCCTCACTTGGACCTGGTGAATCTGGTCCTTACCTGGTGGTCACCCGGAACTGGTAACTCTGGTCACCACATGGGAATCACCTGGGCCTGGTTTTCCTGGTCCCCATCTGGGCTTCACCCAGTCCTGTTGACTTTTTCCCCACTTGGACCTGATTGCTGTGGACTCCTTCTTGGCTAACCAGGAACTGCTTACTCTGATGCTAACTGGGCCTCACCCAGATCTGGTGATTCTGGTCCTCACCTGTGGACCATTATGACCTGGATACTCTGTTCCACACCTGAGCCTCACCTGGATATGTTTACTCTGGATCCACTCTGGGCCTCAGCCTGACATGGGGACTCTGGTCCCCATCTGGATGTCACTAGACCAGGTGAATCTGGTACCCCTCTAGGCCTCACCTAGACCTGGTGACTCTGGTCCTCAACTGGGCCTCAACAGGACCTAGTGAACATGCTCCCCACCTGCGCCACAGCTGGGCCTGGTGACTCGGGTTATACCTGGGCATCACCGGGACATGATTACTCTATTCCCACTTGGAGTGACCTGATCCTGGTAACTGTGGTCCTGAGTTTGGCCTCTTCTGTACCAGGTGACTCTGGCTCCACCTGGGCCTCACTTGGAACTGGTGACTCTGATCCTAAGCATGGCCTCACCTGACCGGGTGACTGTGGTTCCCATCGGGACCTCACCTGGACCTCATGTCTCTGGTCCAACGTGGGCCTCACCAGGACCTGGTGTCTCTGCTACCCACCTGGGTAGCATCAGGATATGGTTATACTGTTCACTATCAGTGACCCAGCCGGACCTATTGACTCTGGTCTTCACCTGGGGCACACCTGGACATGGTGACACTGGTTCCCACCTGGGTCTCACCTGGACATGGTGAGTCGGATCCCCACCTGGTCCTCGCCTGTAACTGGTGATTCTCGTTCCCACATGGACATCATGTGGATCTGGTGGCTGCAGTGTTTCTAGCTTCTCATGTACCTCGTGACTCTGGTTCCCACCAGGGCCTCACCGGGACCTGGTGTGCGTGGTTGTCACCTGCACCTCACATGGACCTGGGGATTCTGGTCTGCACCTGAGACAACCCTGGATCTGGTGACTGTGGTCTCCACCTGGGCCTCACCTGGATTTGGGGACTCCGGTCACCATCTGGGCCACACCTGGCCCTGTTGACCATGGTCCTCAACTCTGCAGAATTGGGACCCGGTGACTTTGTTCCACAACTGGACCTCACCTGGACCACGTGACTCTGGTCCGCCTCCGGGTCTCACCGTACCCTAATGACTCTGAACCCCACTTTGGCCTGACTTGGACCTGCTGACCTTGGTTGCTACCTGTGCCTGACCTCGAACTGTTGACTATGGTTCTTTCAAGGGCCTCCCCTGTACCTGGTGATCCTGGTACCCACCTGGGGCTCACCTGGACGTGGTGACTCTTGTCCCCACCGGGGACTCACCTGGACCTGGTTCCTGTGTTCCACACATGGGCCTCAAGTAGACCTGTTGACCATGGTCCCAAAGCCGGGCTCACATGGACTTCTTGCCTCTGATTCCCACCGGGGCCTTACGTGTACCTGGTAACTCTGGTCCTCACCTGGGCCTCATTTGGACCTAGTGAGTCTGGTGCCAACCTGGGCTTCACCTGGATCTGGTGACTCTGGTTCCCACCTGGACCTCTCCTGGACCTAGTGACTCTCTTTCCAACCTGGACCTCACCTGGATCTGGTGACTCTGGTCCTCAGTTTGGCCTCACCTGGACCTGGTGTCTCTCGTCCCCACTTTGAGCTAACTCAGAACTCCTGAATCTTGCCCCACCTAGGCCGCACCCAGACCTGGTGACTCTTGTCCCCTGCTATGCCTCAATTCGACCTGATGAATCTGGTCCTCACGTGGGCCTCACATGGACCTGGGACTCACCTGGATAGAGTGTCTCTGGTTCCCACAAGGGGCTCACATGATACTGTTGACTGTGGTCTTATTCTATGCCTCACCGGGACCTAGTGATTCTGTTCCCCATCTGGGCCTGCATGGCCCTAGTGACCTTGGTCCTCACCCAGGCATCATTGGGACCTGTATACTCTATTCTACAACTGGGCCTCACTTTGTCCAGGAAACTCTGGTCCCATTCTGGTCCTCAAAGTAAACTGGTTACTCTGGTTCACACTCTGGTCCTCACCCTTACCTGGTGACTCTGGTCACCCCTTGGGCTTCACTTCGGCCTGGTGAATCTGGTCCTTAGCTGGTCCGCACCTGGCTCTGGTGACTGGTCGCCACCTGGATCTCACCTGGACTTGGTGAATCCTGTTGCCACCTGCGCCTCACCTGGACCTTGTGACTGTGGTCCCACCTGGACCTCACCTGAATCTGGTTGCTCTGGTTCCCATATGGGGCTCTCCTGAACCTGGTCCGTGTTGTCTCCATCTGGCCTCACCTGGAACACAATGACTCTGATACATATTTCGGTCTCTCATGGAACTGATGACGCTGGTCCTTACCTGGGCATCACAGGGACCTGGATACTCTCTTATATACCTGGGCCTCACCTGGACCTGATGACTGTGGTCCCACCTGGGCCTCACCTGGACGAGGTGACTGGTTACCACAGGGACCTCACCAGGACCTGGTGACTCAGGGCCTCATATGGGCATCATGGGACCTGGTTTTTCAGTTCCACATCGGGGCCTCACCTGGACCTAGTGATTCTCGTCCCCCTCTGGGCCTCACTCTGACGTGGTGACTCTGGTCACCCCTGGATATCACCAGAACCGGGTGACTCTGGTCCCCCTCTGGGACTCTCCCGGAGCTGGGGACACTGGTCCTCCGCTGGGCCTCAACAGGACCTGGTGAATCTACTCCTCACTTAAGCCTCGTCTGGACCTTGTGACTCTTTTCCCACGTGGCATCAATGGGACATGGTTACTCTGTTGCCCGCATGGGCCTCACCTGGACATGATAACTTTGCTCCACACTTTGGCCTCAACTGGTCTTGATGAATCTGGTCCCCCCACCTAGGCCTCAATCTGGACCTGGTGACTGTGGTCCCCACCTGGGTCTCACCTGGACCTGGTGACTCTTGTTCCCACATAAACCACACCTGGAGCTGGTGACTGTGGTGTTCTTGTAGACTCACATTTTCCTGTTGACACCGGTCCCCACTAGGGCATTACCTGGATCTGGTGACTCTGGCCTGCAGCCTGGCCTCACCTGGACCTGGTGAGTGGGGTTGACACCTGGGCCTCACCCATACCTGGTGACTCAGGTCACCACGTGGGCCTCTTGGACCTGGTGAATCTTGTTCTTACCTGGTCCTCTCCCACCCCGGGGAAACTGGTCACCACCTGGGTCTCACCTGGACCTGGTGAATCTGGTACCCATCTGTGCCTCACCCAGTCCTGGTGACTTTTTTCCCCACCTGGACCTGATTGCTGTGGACTCTTTCTTGGCCTCACCTGGAACTGGCGACTCTGATCCTATCTGAGTGTCACCCAGACCTGGTGACTCTGGTCCTCACCTGGGCATCATTGGTACCTGAAGACTCTGATCCACACCTGAGTCTCACCTGGACATGATGACACTGGAACCACTCTGGGCTTCACCCTGACCTGGTGACCCAGGTCCCCATCTGGATGTCACCTGGACCTAGTGATTCTTGTACCCCTCTAGGACTCAACAAGATCCTGTGACTCTGGTCCTCAACTGGGCCTCACCTGGACCTAGTGAATATGCTCCATCTGGGCCTCATCTGGACCTGGTGACTCTGGTCCCTACCTGGGCATCATCGGTACAATGTTACTCTATTCCACACTGGGAATCCCCTGATCCTGGTAACTCTGGTCCTCTCTTTGGACTCTTCTGTACCAGGTAACTCTGGCTCCACCTGGACCTCACCTGTAGTTGGTGATTCTGATCCTACGCATGGCCTCATCTGACCTGGTGACAGTGCTTCCCATCGGGACCTCACCTGGACCTCAGGTCTCCGGACCCACCTGGGCCTTACCAGGACCTGGTGTCTCTGCTAACCACCTGGGTAGCATCAGGATATGGTTACACTGTTCACTGACAGTGACCCAGCCGCACCTATTAACTCTGGTCTTCACCTGGGCCACACCTGGACATGGTGACACTCGTTCCCACCTGGGTCTCACCTGGACATGGTGAGTCAGATCCCCACCTGTTCCTCACCTTTAACTGGTGATTCTCGCTTCCACATGGACATCATGTGAACCTGGTGGCTGCAGTGTTTTTAGCTTCTCATGTCCTCGTGACTCTGGTCCCCACCAGTGCCTCACCGGGACCTGGTGAGTGTGGTTGCCACCTGCACCTCAGCTGGACCAGGTGATTCTGGTCTGCACCCGAGACTACACTGGATTGGTGACTGTGGTCCCTACCTGGGCTTCACCTGGATTTGAGGATTCCGGTCCCCATCTGGGCCTCACCTGGCCTTGTTGACCATGGTCCACAACTGGCCAAAATTGGGAACCTGTGACTGTGTTCCACAACTGGACCTCACCTGGACCAGGTGACTCTGGTCCCAATCTGGGTCTCACCGTGCCCTAATTAATGTGAACCCCACTTTGGCATGACTTGGACCTGCTGACCCTGGTTGCCACCTGCGCCTGACCTCGAACTGTTGACTCTGGTTCTTTCAAGGGCCTCCCCTGTACCTGGTGATCCTGGTCCCCACCTGGGCCTCACCTGGACGTGGTGACTCTTGTCACCACCGGGGACTCACCTGGACATGGTTAAGGTGTTCCACACCTGGGCCTCAAGTAGACCTGTTGACCATGGTACCCAAGCTGGCCTCACATGGCCTGTTGCCTCTGATCCCCACCGGGGCCTCACGTGTACCTGGTAAATCTGGTCCTCGCCTGGGCCTCATCTGGACCTAGTGACTCTGGTCCCCACCTGGGCTTCACCTGGATCTGGTGACTCTGGTCCCCACCTGGACTTCACCTGGATCTGGTGACTCTGGTCCCCACCTGGACCTCTCCTGGACCTGGTGACTCTCTTTCCAACATGGACCTCACCTGGGCCTGTGACTCTGGTCCTCTGTTTGGCCTCACCTGGACCTGGTGTCTCTCGTCCCCACTTTGACCTAACTCAGAACTGCTGAATCTTCACCCACCTAGGCCTCACCCAGACCTGGTGACTCTTGTCCCCAGCTATGCCTCAATTCGACCTGATGAATCTGGTCCTCACGTGGGCCTCACATGGACCTGGGACTCAGCTGGATAGAGTGGCTCTGGTTCCCACAAGCGGCTCACCTGATACAGCTGACTGTGGTCTTATTCTATGCCTCACCAGGACCTAGTGATTCTGTTCCCCATCTGGGCCTGCATGGCCCTAGTAACTCTGGTCCTTACCCAGGCATCATTGGGATCTGGATACTCTATTCCACACCTGGGCCTCACTTTCACCAGGGACCTAGGGTCCCATTCTGGGCCTCAAACTAAACTGGTTACTCTGGTTCCCCCTCTGGGCCTCACCCCTACCTGGTGACTCTGGTCACCCCTTGGGCTTCACTTGGGCCTGGTGAATATGGTCCTTATCTGATCCGCTTCTGGATCTGGTGACCGGTTGCCACCTGGGTCTCACTTGGACTTGGTGAATCCTGTTGACACCTGCGCCTCACCTGGACCTTGTGACTGTGGTCCCACCCGGACATCACCTGGATCTGGTGGCTCTGGTTCCCATATCGGCTCTCCTGGACCTGGTTCCTGTGGTCTCCATCTGGCCTCTCCTGGAACACAATGACTCTGATCCATATTTGGGCCTCTCCTGGACCTGTTGACTCTGGTCCTTACCTGGGCATCATTGGGACCTGGATACTCCCTTATATACCTGGGCCTCACCTGGATCTGGTGACTCTGGCCTGAAGGTTGGCCTTACCTGGACATGGTGAGTGGGGTTGCCACCTGGGCCTCACCCATACCTGGTGACTCAGGTCCTCACGTTGGCCTCTTCGACCTGGTGAATCTGGTCCTTACCTGGTCCTCCCCCAGACCCGGGTACTCTGGTCACCTCCTGGGCCTCACCTGGACCTGGTGAATCTGGTCCCCATTTGGGCCTCACCCAGTCCTGGTGACTTTGTTCCCCACCTGGACCTGATTGCTGTGGATTCTTTCTTGGCCTCACAAGGAACTGGTGACTCTGATCCTGTCTGCGCGTCACCTAGACCTGCTGACTCTGGTCCTCACCTGGGCATCATTGGTACCCGGTGACTCTGTTCCACACCTGAGCATCACCTGGACATGATGACTCTGGAACCTCTCTGGGCCTCATCCTGACCTGGTGACTCTGGTCCCCACCTGGATGTCACCTGGACCAGGTGATTCTGGTAGCCCTCTAGGCCTCACCAGATCTCTTGACTCTGGTCCTCAACTGGGCCTAACCTGGACCTAGTGAATATGCTCCATCAGGGTCTCATTTGGACCTGGTGACTCTCGTCCCTACCTGGCCATCATCGGGACATGGTTCCACTGCATGGCCTGCAGGTTGGCCTCATCTACTGCTGGTAAATCTGGTCCCTACCTGGGCATCATCGGGACATGGTTCCACTGCCTGGCCTGCAGGTTGGCCTCACCTGGACGTGGTAACTCTAGTACCAACCTGGGCATCATCGGGACATGGTTCCTCTGCATGGCCTGCATGTTGGCCTCAGCTGGACCTCGTGAGTGTGGTTGCCACCTGGGGCTCACCCATACCTGTTGACTCAGGTCCCCACGTGGGCCTCTTGGACCTGGTGAATCTGGTCCTTACCTGGTCCTCTCCCAGACCCGGGGACTCACCTCACCACCTGGGCCGCACCTGGCCCTGGTGAATCTGGTCCCCATCTGGGCCTCACACAATCCTGGTGACTTTGTTCCCCACCTGGACCTGATTGCTATGGACTCTTTCTTGGCCTCACGTGGACTTGGGGACTCTGATCCTAACTGGGCCTCACCCAGATCTGGCGACTCTGGTCCTCACCTGTGGACCATTATGACCTGGATACTCTGTTCCACACCTGAGCCTCACCTGGACATGATTACTCTGGATCCACTCTGAGCCTCACCCTGACATGGTGACTCTGGTCCCCATCTGGATGTCACTAGACCAGGTGAATCTGGTACCCCTCTGGGCCTCAACCAGATCTGGTGATATGGTCCTCAACTGGGCCTCACCTGGACCTAGTAAATATGCTCCATCTGGGCCTCATTTGGATCTGGTGACTCTGGTCCCTACGTGGGCAACATCGCGACCTGGTTCCACATAATGGTCTACAGGTTGGCCTCTTCTTGACCTGGTAACTCTGGTCCCTACCTGGGCATCATCGGGAAAGGGTTCCTCTGCATGGCCTGCAGGTTGGTCTCACCTAGACCTGGTGAGTGGGCTTGCCACCTGGGCCTCACCCATACCTGGTGACACAGGTCTCACGTGGGCGTCACTTGGACCTGGTGAATCTAGTCCTTACCTGGTCCTCACCCGGAACTGGTAACCCTTGTCACCAAATGGGAATCACCTGGACCTCGTGAATCTGGTCCCCATCTGGGCCTCACACATTCCTGGTGTCTTTGATCCCCACCTGGACCTGATTGCTGTGGACTCCTTCTTGGCCTCACCTGGAACTGGCAACTCTGATCCTAACTGGGCCTCACCCAGATCTGGTGACTCTGGTCCTCACCTGTGGACCATTATGACCTGGATACTCTGTTCCACACCTGAACCTCACCTGGACATGATGACTCTGGATGCCCTCTGGGCCTCACCATGACATGGTGACTCTGGTCCCCATCTGGATGTCCCCTAGACCAGGTGAATCTGGTACCCCTCTAGGCGTCAACTAGACCTGGTGACTCTGGTCCTCATCTGGGCCTCACCTGGACCTAGTGAATATTCTACCCACCTGCGCCTCGCTGGATCTGGTGACTCTGACTCTACCTGGGCATCATTGTGACATGGTTACTGTATTACCCACTGGGACTGACCTGATCCTGGAAACTCTGGTCCTGACTTTGGCCTCTTTTGTACCAGGTGACTCTGGCTCCACCTGGGCCTCACCTGTACCTGGTAACTCTGATCCTAAGCATGGGCTCACCTGACCCGGTGACTGTGGTTCCCATCGGGACCTCACTTGGACCTCATGTCTCCGGTTACACCTGGGCCTCATCAGGACCTGGTGTCTCTGGTACCCACCTGGGTAGCATCAGCATATGGTTACACTGTTCACTAACACTCATCCAGCCGGACCTAATAACTCTGGTCTTCACCTGGGGCACACGCGGACATGGTGACACTGGTTCCCACCTGGGTCTCACCTGGACATGGTGAGTCGGATCCCCACCTGGTCCTCACCTGTAACTGGTGATTTTCATTCCCACATGGATATCATGTGAACCTGGTGGCTTCAGTGTTTCTAGCTTGTCATGTACGTCGTGTCTCTGGTCACCACCGGGGCCTCTCCGGACCGGGTGAGTGTGGTTGCCACCTGCACCTCACATGGACCTGGTGATCTGGGCCTCACCCAGTCCTGGTGACTTTGTTCCCCACCTGGACCTGATTGCTGTGGACTCTTTCTTAGCCTCACCTGGAACTGGTGACTCTGATCCTATCTGCGCGTCACCCAGACCTGGTGACTCTGGTCCTCACCTGGGCATCATTGGTACCTGGTGACTCTGTTCTACACTTGAGCCTCAACTGGACATGCTGACTCTGGAACCTCTCTGGGCCTCACCCTGCCTTGGTGACTCTGGTACCCATCTGGATGTCACATGGACCAGGTGATTCTGGTACCGCTCTAGGCCTCAAACAGTTCTGGTGAACCTGGTCCTCAACTGGGCCTCACCTGGACCTAGTGAATATGCTCCATCTGGGACTCATTTGGACCTGGTGACTCTGGTACCTACCTGGGCATCATAGGGATATGGTTCCAATGCATGGCTTGCAGGTTGGCCTCACCTGGACCTGGTAACTCTGGTCCCTACCTGGGCATAATCGGGACATGGTTCCACTGCATGGCCTGCAGGTTGGCCTCACCTGGACCTGGTGAGTGGGGTTGCCAATTGTGCCTCACCCATACCTGGTGACACAGGTCCCCACGTGGGCCTCAATTGGACCTGGTGAATCTGGTCCTTACCTGGTCCTTCCCCAGAACTGGTAACTCTGGTCACCACCTGGGAATCACCTGGGCCTGGTGAATCTGGTCCCCATCTAGGCCTCACCCAGTCCTGGTGACTTTGTTCCCCACAGGGACCTGATTGCTGTGGACGCCTTCTTGGCCTCAACTGGGACTAGTGACTCTGATCCTAACTGGGCCTCACCCAGATCTGGTGACTCTGGTCCTCACCTGTGGACCATTAAACTGGATACTCTGTTCCACACCTGAGCCTCACCTGGACATGAAGACTCTGGATCCCCTCTGGGCCTCACCCTGACATGGTGACTCTAGTCCCCATCTGGATGTCACTTAGACCAGGTGAATCTTGTACCCCTCTAGGTCTCAACTACACCTGGTGACTCTGGTCCTCAACTGGGCGTCACCGGGACCTAGAGAATATGCTCCCCACCTGCGCCTCATCTGGACCTGGTGACTCTGGTTCTACCTGGTCATCATCGGGACATGGTTACTGTATTCCCCACTGGGACTGACCTGATCCTGGTAACTCTGGTCCGGACTTTGGCCTGTTCTGTACCAGGTGACTCTGACTCCACCTGGGCCTCATCTGTAACTGGTGACTCTGATCCTAAGCATGGCCTCACCTGACCGGGTGACTGTGGTTCCCATCGGGACCTCACCTGGACCTCATGTCTCTAGTCGCACCTGGGCCTCACCAGGACCTGGTGTCTCTGGTACCCACCTGGGTACCATCAGGATATCGTTACACTCTTCACTATCAGTGACACAGCGGGACGTATTAACTCTGGTCTTCACCTGGGCCACACCTGGATGTGGTGACACTGGTTCCCACATGGGTCTCACCTGGACATTGTGAATCGGATCCCCACCTGGGCCTCATTTGTAACTGGTGATTCTCGTTCCCACATGGACACCATGTCGACCTGGTGGCTGCAGTGTTTCTAGCTTCTCATGTACCTCGTGAATCTGGTCCCCACCAGGGCCTCACCGGGACCTGGTGAGTGTGGTTGCCACCTGCACCTCACCTTCAGCTGGTGATTCTGGTCTGCACCTGAGACTACCCTGGATCTGGTGACTGTGGTCCCCACCTGGGCTTCACCTGCATTTGGGGACTCCGGTCCCCATCTGCGCCTCAACTGGCCCTGTTGACCATGGTCCTCACTGGGCAAAATTGGGACCCGGTGACTGAGTTCCACAACTGGACCTCACAGGACCAGGTGACTCTGGTCCCCCTCTGGGTCTCACCGTGCCCTGGTGACTGTGAACCTCACTTTGGCCTGACTTGGACCTGCTGACCCTGGTTGCCACCTGCGCCTGACCTCTAACTGTTGACTCTGGTTCTCTCAAGGGCCTCCCCTGTACCTGGTGATCCTGGTCCGCAACTGGGCCCCACCTGAACGTGGTGACCCTTGTCACCACGGGGGACTCACCAGGACCTGCTTACTGTGTTCCACACCTGGGCCTCAAGTAGACCTGTTGACCATGGTCCCCAAGGCGGCCTCACATGGACCTTTTGCCTCTGATCCCCACCGGGGCCTCACGTGTACCTGGTAACTCTGGTCCTCACCTGGGCCTCATCTGGACCTAGTGACTCTGGTCCCCACCTGGGCTTCACCTGGATCTGGTGACTCTGGTCCCCACCTGGAACTCACCTGGATCTGGTGACTCTGGTCCTCAGTTTGGCCTCACCTGGACCTGGTGTCTCTCGTCCCCACTTTGACCTAACTCAGAACTGCTGAATCTTGACCCACCTAGGCCGCACGCAGACCTGGTGACTCTTGTCCCCAGCTCTGCCTCAATTCGACCTGATGAATCTGCTCCTCACGTTGGCCTCACATGGACCTGGGACTCAGCTGGATAGAGTGGCTCTGGTTCCCTCAAGGGGCTCACATGATACTGGTGACTGTGGTCCCACCTGGGCCTCACCTGGACGAGGTGACTGGTTCCCACAAGGACCTCACCTGGACCTGGTGACTCAGGTCCTCATATGGGCATCATGGGACCTGGTTTCTCAGTTCCACATCGGGACCTAACCTGGACCTAGTGATTCTCGTCCCATTATGGTCCTCACCCTGAGGGGGTGACTCTGGTCCCCACCTGGATATCACCAGAACCGGGTGATTCTGGTCCCCCTCTGGGACTCACCCGGAGCTGGGGACACTGGTCCTCAACTGGGCCTCAACAGGACCTGTTGAATCTGCTCCTCACTTAGGCCTCGTCTAGATCTTGTGACTCTTTTCCCACCTGGCATCAATGGGACATGGTTAGTCTGTTCCTCACCTGGGCCTCACCTGGACATGATAACTTTGCTCCACATTTTGGCCTCAACTAGTCCTGATGACTCTGGTCCCCCGACCTAGGCGTCAATCTGGACATGATTGCTGTGGACTCCTTCTTAGCCTCAACTGGAACTGGTGAATCTGATCCAGATTGAGGATCCCCAATCTGGGCCTCACCTGGCCCTGTGAACCATGGTCCTCAACTGGCAAAATTGGGACCCGGTGACTGTGTTCCACCCCTGGACCTCACCTGGACCAGGTGACTCTGGTCCCCCTCTGGGTCTCACCGTGCCCTAGTGACTGTGAACCCGACTTTGGCCTGACTTGGACCTGCTGACCCAGGTTGACACCTGCGCCTGACCTCGAACTGTTGACTCTGGTTCATTCAAGGGCTTCCCCTGTCCCTGGTGATCTTGGTCCCCCCCTGGGACTCACCTGGACGTGGTGCCCCTTGTCACCACCGGGGACTCACCTGGACCTGGTTACTGTGTTCCACACCTGGGCCTCAAGTAGTCCTGTTGACCATGGTACCGAAGCCTGCCTCATATGGACCTGTTTCCTCTGATTCCCACCGGGGCATCACGTGTACCTGGTAACACTGGTCCTCACTTGGGCCTCATCTGGACCTAGTGACTCTGGTCCCCACCTTGGCTTCACCTGGATCTGGTGACTCTGGTCCTCAACTGGGCCTCACGTGGACCTATTGAATATGCTCCATCTGGGCCTCATTTGGACTTGGTGACTCTCTTCCCTACCTGGGCATCATCGGGACATGGTTCCACTGCATGACCTTTAGGTTGGCCGCCCCTGGACCTGGTAACTGTGGTTGTACCTGGGCATCATCAGGACGTGGTTACTCTATTCCCAGTGGGACTGACTTGATCGTGGTGACTCTGGTCCTGACTTTCGCCTCTTCTGTGCCATGTGACTCTGGCTCCCCCTTGACCTCACCTGTAAGTGGTGACTCTGATCCTAAGCATGGCCTCACCTGACCTGGTGACTGTGGTTTCCATCGGTACCTCACCTGGTCCTCATGTCTCTGGTCCCAACTGGGACACACCAGGACCTTGTTTCTGGTACACACCTGAGTAGCATCAAGATATGGTTACACTGTTCACTAACAGTGACCCGGCCGGACCTATTAACTCTCGTCTTCACCTGGTCCACACTTGGACATGGTGACACTGGTTCCCACCAGGGTCTCACCTGGACATGGTGACTCAGATCGCCACCTGGTCCTCACTTGTAACTTGTAATTCTCGTTCCCACATGGACATCATGTGGACCTGGTGGCTGCAGTGTTTCTAGCTTCTCATGTACCTCGTGACTCTGGTCCCCACCAGGGCCTCACCCGGACTTGGTGAGTGTGGTTGCCACCTGCACCTCACCAGGACCTGGTGATTCTGGTCTCCACTTGAGACTACAATGGATCTGGTGACTGTGGTCCCCACCTGGGCTTCACCTGAATTTGTGGACTCCGGTCCCCATCTGGGCCTCACCTGGCCCTGTTGACCATGGTCCTCAACTGGGCAAAATTGGGACCCGGTGACTCTGTTCCACAACTGGATCTCACCTGGACAAGGTGACTCTGGTCCCCCTCTGGGTCTCACTGTGCCCTAGTGACTGTGAACCCCACTTTGGCCTGACTTGGACCTGCTGACCCTGGTTGCCACCTGCGCCTGACCTCGAATGTTGACTCTGGTTCTCTCAAGGGCCTCCCCTGTACCTGGTGATCCTGGTCCCCAATTGGGCCTCAACTGGACGTGGTGACTCTTGTCACCACCGGGGACTAACCTGGACATGATTACTGTGTTCCACACCTGGGCATCAGGTAGACTTGTTGACCATGGTCCCCAAGCCGGGCTCACGTGGACCTTTGGCTGGGATCCCCGCCAAGGGCTCACGTGTATCTGGTAATTCTGATCCTCACCTGGGCCTAATCAGGACCTAGTGACTCTGGTCCCCACCTGGGTTTCACATGGATCTGGTGAATCTGGTCCCCACCTGGACTTCACCTGGATCTGGTGACTCTGGTCCCCACCTGGACCTCTCCTGGACCTGGTGACTCTCTTTCCAACATGGACCTCACCTGGATCTGGTGACTCTGGTCCTCAGTTTGGCCTCACCTGGACCTGGTGTCTCTCGTCCCCACTTTGACCTAACTCAGAACTGCTGAATCTTGCCCCACCTAGCCCGCACCCAGACCTGGTGACTCTTGTCCCGAACTATGCCTTAATTCGACCTGATGCATCTGGTCCTGACGTGGGGCTCACATAGACCTGGGACACAGCTGGATAGAGTGGCTCTGGTTCCCACAAGGGGCACACCTGATACTGGTGATTGTGGTCTTATTCTATGCCTCACCAGGACCTAGTGATTCTGTTACCCATCTGAGCCTGCATGGCCATAGTGACTCTGGTCCTCACCCAGGCATCATTGGGACCTGGATACTCTATGCCACACCTGGTCCTAGTTTGACCAGGGATCTCTGGTCCCATTTTGGGCCTCAAACTAAACTGGTTACTCTGGTTCCCCTCTGTGCCTCACCCTTACCTGGTGACTCTGGTCACCCCTTGGGGTTCACTTGGGCCTCGTGAATCTGGTCCTTAGCTTGTCCGCAACTGGCCCTGGTGACAGGTCACCACGTGGGCCTCACCTGGACTTGGTGAATCCTGTTGCCACCAGCGCCTCACCTGGACCTTGTGACTGTGGTCCCTCCTGGACCTCACCTGGATCTGGTGGCTCTGGTTCCCATATGGGGCTCTCCTGGATCTGTTCCCTGTGGTCTCCCTCTGGCCTCACCTGGAACACAATGACTCTGATCTATATTTGGGCCTCTCCTGGACCTGTTGACTCTGGTCCTTACCTGGGCATCATTGGGACCTGGATACTCTTATATACCTGGGCCTCACCAGGACCTGGTGACTGTGGTCCCACCTGGGCCTCACCTGGACGGGGTGACTGGTTCCCACAGGGACATCACCTGGACCTGGTGACTCAGGTCCTCATATGGGCATCTTGGGACCTGGTTTCACAGTTCCACATCGGGGCCTCACCTGGACCTAGTGATTCTCGTCCCCCTCTGGGCCTCACCCTGACTTGTGACACTGGTCCCCACCTGGATATCACCAGAAACGGGTGACTCTGGTCCCCCTCTGGGACTCACCCGGAGCTGGGGACACTGGTGCTCAACTGGGCCTCCAAAGGACCTGGTGAATCTAGTCCTCACTTAGGCCTCATCTGTACCTTGTGACTCTTTTCCCACCTGGCATCAATGGGACATGGTTACTCTGTTCCCCACCTAGACATCACCTGGACATGATAACTTTGCTCCACACTTTGGCCTCAACTTGTCCTGATCAATTTGTTCCCCCCACCTAGGCCTCAATCTGGACCTGGTGACTATGGTCCCCACCTGGGTCTCACCTGGACCTGGTGACTCTCATTCCCACATGAACCACACCTGGACCTGGTGACTGTGGTTTTCTTGTAGACTCACATTTACCTGGTGACTCCGGTCCCCACTAGGGCCTCACCTGGATCTGGTGACTCTGGCCTGCAAGTTGGCCTCACCTGGACTTGGTGAGTGGGGTTGCCAACTGGGCCTCACCCATACATGGTGACTCAGTTTCACACGTGAGCCTCTTGGACCTGGTGAATCTCGTCCTTACCTGGTACTCTCCCAGACCCGGGGACTCTGGTCACCACCTCGCCTCACCTGGACCTGGTGAATCTGGTCCCCATCTGGGCCTCACCCAGTCCTGGTGACTTTGTTCCCCACCTGGACCTGATTGCTGTGGACTCTCTCTTGGCCTCACCTGGAACTGGTGACTCTGATCCTATCTGAGCGTCACCAAGACCTGGTGACTCTGGTCCTCACCTGGGCATCATTGGTACCTGGTGACTCTGTTCCACACCTGAGCCTCACCTGGACATGATGACTCTGGAACCTCTCTGGGCCTCACCCTGACCTGGTGACTCTTGTCCCCATCTGGATGTCAACTGAACCAGGTGATTCTTGTACCCCTCTAATACTCAACCAGATCTGGTGACTCTGGACCTCAACTGGGCCTCACCTGGACCTAGTGAATATGCTCCAACTGGGCCTCATTTGGATCTGGTGACGCTGGGTCTACCTGGGCATCATCGGGACATGGTTCCTCTACATAGCCTGCAGGTTGGCCTCACCTGGACCTGGTGAGTGGGGTTGGCACCTGGGCCTCACTCATACATGGTGACACAGGTCCCCGTGGGCCCAGTATGACCTGGTGAATCTCGTCCTTACCTTGTCCTCACCCGCACCTGGTAACACTGATCACCACCTGGGAATCACCTGGACCTGGTGAATCTGGTCCCCATATGGGCCTCACCCAGTCCTGGTGACTTTGTTCCCCTCTGGATCTGATTGCTGCGGACAGCTTCTTGGCCTCAACTGGAAGTGGTGACTCTGATCCAACCTGGGCCTCACCCAGATCTGGTGACTCTGGTCCTCACCTGTGGACCATTATGACCTGGATACTCTGTTCCACACCTGAGACTCACCTGGACATGATGACTCTGGATCCCCTCTGGGCCTCACCCTGACATGGTGACTCTGGTCCCCATCTGGATGTCACCTAGACTAGGTGAATCTGGTACCCCTCTAGGGCTCAAATAGACCTGGTGACACTGGTCCTCAACTGGGTGTCACCGAGACCTAGTGAATATGCTCCCCACCTGCGCCTCATCTGGACCTGGTGACGCTGGGTCTACCTGGGCATCATCGGGACATGGTTACTCTGTTTCCCACTGGGACTGACCTGATCCTGGTAACTCTGGTCCTTACTTTGGCCTCTTTTGTACCAGGTGACTCTGGCTCCACCTGGGCCTCACCTGTAACTGGTGACTCTGATCCAAAGCATGGCCTCTCCTGACCTGGTGACTGTGTTTCCCATCGGGACCTCACCTGGACCACATGTCTCTGGTCCCACCTGGGCCTCACCAGGACCTGGTGTCTCTGGTACACACCTGGGTAGCATCAGGATATGGTTACACTGTTCACTAACAGTGACTCAGCCGGACCTATTAACTCTGGTCTTCACCTGGGCCACACCTGGACATGGTGACACTCGTTCCCACCTGGGTCTCACCTGGAAATGGTGAGTCAGATACCCACCTGGTCCTAACCTATAACTGTTGATTCTCGTTGCCACATGGACATAATGTGGACCTTGTGTCTGCGGTGTTTCTAGTTTGTCATGTACCTTGTGACACTGGTCCCCACCAGGGCCTCACCGGGACCTGGTGAGTGTGGTTGCCACCTGCACCGCACCTGGACCTGGTGATTCTGGTCTGCACCTGAGAGTACCCTGGATCTGGTGACTGTGGTCCCCACCTGGGCTTCACCTGGATTTGGGGACTCTCGTCCCCATGTGAGGCTCACCAGGCCCTGTTGACCATGGTCCTCAACTGGGCAAAATTGGGACCCTGTGACTGTGTTCCACAACTGGACCTCACCTGGACCACGTGACTCTGGTGCCCCTCTGGGTCTCACCATTCCCTAGTGACTGTGAACCCCACTTTCCCCTGACTTAGACCTGCTGACCCAAGTTGAAACCTGCGCCTGAACTCGAATTGTTGACTCTGGTTCTTTCAAGGGCCTCCCCTGTACCTGGTGATCCTGGTCCGAACCTGGGCCTCACCTGGACGTGGTGACTCTTGTCACCATGGGGACTCACCTGGACCTGCTTACTGTGTTCCACATCTGGGCCTCAGGTAGACCTGTTGACCATGGTCCACAAGCTGGCCTCACATGGACCTGTTGCCTCTGATCCCCAACGGTGCCTCACGTGTACCTGGTAACTCTGGTCCTCACCTGGGCCTCATCTGGACCTAGTGACTCTACTCCCCGCCTGGGCTTCACCTCGATCTGGTGACTGGTCCCCACCGGGTCTTGACCTGCATCTGGTGACTCTGGTCCCCACCTGGACCGCTCCTGGACCTGGTGACTCTCTTTCCAACATGCACCTCACCTGGATCTGGTGACACTGGTCCTCAGTTTGGCCTCACCTGGACCTTGTGACTCAGGTCCTCATATGGGCATCATGGGACCTGGTTTCTCAGTTCCTCATCGGGGTCTCACCTCGACCTAGTGATTCTCGTCCCACTCTGGGCTTCTCTCTGACGTGGTGACTCTGGTCCCCACCTGGATATCACCAGAACCGGGTGACTCTGGTCCTCCTCTGGGACTCACCCCGAGCTGGGGACACTGCTCCTCAACTGGGCCTCAACAGGACCTGGTGAATCTACTCCTCACTTAGGCCTCATCTGTACCTTGTGACTCTTTTCCCACCTGGCATCAATGGGACATGATTTCTCTGTTCCCCACCTGGGGCTCACCTGGACATGATAACTTTGCTCCACACTTTGGCCTCAACTGGTCCTGATGACGCTGGTTCCCCCACCTAGGCCTCAATGTGGACCTGGTGACTGTGGTCCCCACCTGGGTCTCACCTGGACCTGGTGACTCTCGTTCCCACATAAACTAAACCTGGACCTGGTGACTGTGGTGTACTTGTAGACTCACATTTTCGTGGTGACTCCGGTACCCACTAGGGCCTCACCTGGATCTGGTGACTCTGGCCTGCAGGTTGGGCTCGCCTGGACCTGGTGAGTGGGGTTGACACCTGGGCCTCACCCATACCTGGTGACTCAGGTCTCCACGTGGGCCTCTTGGACCTGGTGAATCTTGTTCTTACCTGGTCCTTTCCCAGGCCCGGGGACTCTGGTCACCACCTGGTTCTCACTTGGACCTGGTGAATCTGGTCCCCATCTGTGCCTCACCCAGTCCTGGTGACTTTTTTCCCCACCGGGACCTGATTGCTGTGGACTCTTTCTTGGCCTCACCTGAAACGGGTGACTCTGATCGTATCTGAGTGTCACCCAGACCTGGTGACTCTGGTCCTCACCTAGCCATCATTGGTACATGGAGACTCTGATCCACACCTGAGCCTCACCTGGACATGATGACACTGGAACCTCTCTAGGCCTCACCCTGACCTGGTGACCCTGGTCCCCATCTCGATGTCACCTGGACCTGGTGATTCTTGTACCCCTCTAGGACTCAACCAGATCTGGTGACTCTCGTCCTCAACTGGGCCTCACCTGGACCAGGTGGATATGCTCCATCTGGGCCTCATCTTGACCTGGTGACTCTGGTCCCTACCTGGGCATCATCGGGACATGGTTACTCTATTCCACACTGGGAATGACCTGATCCTGGTAACTCTGGTCTTCTCTTTGGACTCTTCTGTACCAGGTAACTCTGGCTCCACCTGGGCCTCACCTGTAACTGGTGACTCTGATCCTACGCATGGCCTCATCTGACCTGGTGACTGTGCTTCCCATCAGGACCTCACCTGGACCTCATGTCTCCAGTCCCATTGGGCTTACCAGGACCTGGTGACTCTGGTACCCACATGGGTACCATCAGGATATGGTTACACTGTTCACTAACAGTGACGCAGCCGGACCTATTAGCTCTGGTCTTCACCTGGGCCACACCTGGACATGCTGACACTGGTTCCCACCTGGGTCTCACCTGGACATGGTGAGTCGGATCCCCACCTGGTCCTCACGTGTAACTGGTGATTCTCGTTCCCACATGGACTCATGTGGAACTGGTGGCTGCAGTGTTTTGAGCTTCTCATGTACCTCTTGACTCTGGTCCCCACCAGGGCCTCACCGGGACCTGGTGAATCTGGTCCCCATCTGGGCCATACCCAGTCCTGGTGACTTTGTTCCCCACCTGGACCTGATTGCTGTGGACCCGTTCTTGGCCTCACCTGAAACGGGTGACTCTGATCCTATCTGCACGTCACCTAGACCTGGTGACTCTGGTCCTCACCTGGGCATCATTGGTACGTGGTGACTCTGTTCCACACCTGAGCCTCACCTGGACATCATGACTCTGGAACCTTTCTGGGCATCAACCTGACCTGGTGACTCTGGTCCCCATATGGAAGTCACCTGGACCAGGGGAGTCTGGTACTCCTCTGGGCCTCAACCAGGTCTGGTGACTCTAGTCCTCAACTGGGCCTCACCTGGAGCTAGTGAATATGCTCCATCTGGGCGTCATTTGGACCTGGTGACTCTGGTACCTACCTGGGCATCATCGGTACATGGTTCCACTGCATGACTTGCAGATTGGCCTCACCTGGACCTGGTAACTCTGGTCCCTACCTGGGCATCATCGGGACATGGTTCCACTGCATGGCCTGTAGGTTGGCCTCACCTGGACCTGGTAACTATCGTCCCTACCTGGGCATCATTGGGACCTGGTTCCTCTGCATGGCCTGGAGGTTGGCATCACCTGGACCTGGTGAGTGAGTTTGTCACCTGCGCCTCACCCATGCCTAGTGACACAGGTCCCCACGTGGGCCTCACTTGGACCTGGTGAATCTGGTCCTTACCTGGTGGTCACCCGGAACTGGTAACTCTGGTCACCACCTGGGAATCACCTGGGCCTGGTGAATCTGGTCCCCATCTGTGCCTCACCCAGTCCTGTTGACTTTCTTCTCCACCTGGACCTGATTGCTGTGGACTCCTTCTTGGCCTCACCTGGAACTGGTGACTCTGATCCTAACTGGGCCTCACCAAGATCTCGTGACTCTGGTCCTCACCTGTGGACCATTATGACCTGGATACTCTGTTCCACACCTGAGCCTCACCTGGATATGATGACTCTGGATCCCCTCTGGGCCTCAGCCTGACATGGGGACTCTGGTCCCCATCTGGATGTCACCAGACCAGGTGAATCTGGTACTCCTCTAGGCCTCAACTAGACCTGGTGACTCTGACCTCAACTGGGCCTCAACGGGACCTAGTGAACATGCTCCCCACCTGTGCCACATCTGGACCTGGTCACTCTGGTTCTACCTGGGCATCATCGGGACATGGTTACTCTATTCCCACTTGGAGTGACCTGATCCTGGTAACTCTGGTCCTGACTTTGGCCTCTTCTGTACCAGGTGACTCTGGCTCCACCTGGGCCTCACCTGTAACTGGTGACTCTGATCCTAAGCATGGCCTCACCTGACCTGGTGACTGTGGTTCCCATCGGGACCTCACCTGGACCTCATGTCTCTGGTCCCATTTGGGCCTCACAAGGACCTGGTGTCTCTGCTACCCACCTGGGTAGCATTAGGATATGGTTACACTGTTCACTAACAGTGACCCAGCCGGACCTATTAACTCTGGTCTTTACCTGGGCCACACCTGGACATGGTGACACTGGTTCCCACCTGGGTCTCACCTGGACATGGTGAGTCGTATCCCCACCTGGTCCTCACCTGTAACTGGTGATCCTCGTTCCCACATGGAGATCATGTGGACCTGTTGGCCGCAGTGTTTCTAGCTTCTTTTTTTTAATTTTTATTTATTTATGATAGTCACAGAGAGAGAGAGAGGCAGTGACACAGGCAAAGGGAGAAGCAGGCTCCATGCACCGGGAGCCCGACTTTGGATTCGATCCCTGGTCTCCAGGATCGCGCCCTGGGCCAAAGGCAGGCGCCAAACCGCTGCGCCACCCAGGGATCCAATGTGTTTCTAGCTCTTCATGTACCTCGTGACTCTGTTCCCCACCAGTGCCTCACCGGGACCTAGTGAGTTTGGTTGCCACCTGCACCACACCTGGACCTGGTGATTCTGGTCTGCCCCTGAGACTACCCTGGATCTGGTGACTGTGGTCCCCACCTGGTCTTCACCTGGATTTGGGGACTCCGGTCCCCATCTGGGCCTCACCTGGCCCTGTTGACCATGGTCCTCAACTGGGCAAATTTGGGAACTAGTGACTGTGTTCCACAACTGGACCTCACCTGGACTAGGTGACTCTGGTCCCCCTCTTGGTCACACCGTGCCCTAGTGACTGTGAACCCCACTTTGGCCTGACTTGGACTTGCTTACACTGGTTGCCACCTGCGCCTGACCTCGAACTGTTGACTCTGGTTCTTTCAAGGGCCTCCCCTGTACCTGGTGATCCTGGTCCCCACCTGGGCCTCACCTGGACGTGGTGACTCTTGTCACCACGGGGGACTCACCTGCACCTGCTTACTGTGTTCCACACCTGGGTCTCAAGTGGACCTGTTGACCATGTTCCCCAAGCCGGACTCACATGGACCTGTTGCCTCTGATCTCCACCGGCTCCTCACGTGTACCTGGTAACTTTGTTCCTCACCTGGGCCTCATCTGGACCTAGTGACTCTGGTCCCCACCTGGGCTTCACCTCGATCTGGTGACTCTGGTCCCCACCTGGACTTCACCTGGATCTAGTGACTCTGGTCCCAACCTGGACCTCTCCTGGACCTGGTGACTCTCTTTCCAACATGGACCTCACCTGGATCTGGTGACTGTGGTCCTCACTTTGGCCTCACCTGGACCTGGTGTCTCTCGTCCCCACTTGGACCTAACTCAGAACTGCTGATTCATTCCCCACCTAGGCCGCACACAGACCTGGTGACTCTTGTCCCCAGCTATGCCTCAATTAGACCTGATGAATCCGGTCCTCACGTGGGCTTCACATGGACCTGGGACTCAGCTGGATAGAGTGGCTCTGGTTCGCACAAGGGGCTCACCTGATACTGGTGACTGTGGTCTTATTCTATGCCTCACCAGGACCTAGTGATTCTGTTCCTATCAAGGCCTGCATGGCCCTAGTGACTCTGGTCCTCACCCAGGCATCATTCGGAACTGGATACTCTATTCCACTCCTGGGCCTTTCTTTCACCACGGTCCTTTGGTCCCATTCTGGGCCTCAAACTAAACTGGTTACACTGTTTTCCCCTCTGGAACTCAACCTTACATGGTGAAACTGGTCACCCCTTGGGCTTCACCTGGGCCTGGTGATTCTGGTCCTTAGCTGGTCCGCACCTGGATCTCGTGACTGGTCGCCACCTGGGCCTCACCTGGACTTGGTGAATCCTGTTGCCACCTGCGCCTCACCTGGACCTTGTGACTGTGGTCCCACCTGGACCTCACCTGGATCTGGTGGCTCTGGTTCCCATATAAGGCTCTACTGGACCTGGTTCCTGTGGTCTCCATCTGGCCCCACCTGGAACACAATGACTCTGATCCATATTTGGGTCTCTCCTGGACCTCTTGTCTCTGTTACTTAATTGGGCATCATTGGGACCTGGATAATCTCTTATATACCTTGGCCTCACCTGGACCTGTTGACTGTGGTCACACCTGGGCCTCACCTGGACCTGGTGACTGTGGTCCCTCCTGGTCCTCCCCAAGACTAGATGACTGGTTCCCACTGGGACCACACCTGGACCTGGTGACTGAGGTCCTCATATGGGCATCATGGGGCCTGGTTTCTCAGTTCCACATCGGGGCCTCACATGGACCTAGTGATTCTCGTCCCCCTCTCGGCCTCACCCTGACGTGGAGACTCTGGTCCCCACCTGGATATCACCAGAACCGGGTGACTCTGGTCCCCCTCTAGGACTCACCCGGAGCTGGGGACACTGGTCCTCAACTGGGCCTCAACAGGGCCTGGTGAATCTACTCCTCACTTAGGCCTCGTCTGGACCTTGTGACTCTTTTCCCACCTGGCATCAATGGGATATGGTTACTCTGTTCCCCAGCTGGGCCTCACTTGGACATGATATCTTTGCTCCACACTTTGGTCTCAACTGGTCCTGATGACTCTGGTCCCCCCACCTAGGCCTCAATCTGGACCTGGTGACTGTTGTCCTCACCTGGGTCTCACCTGGACCTGGTGACTCTCGTTCCCACATGAACCACAACTGGACCTGGTGACTGTGGTGTTCTTATAGACTCATATTTACCTGGTCACTCCGGACCCCACTATGGCCTCACCTGGATCTGATGACTCTGGCCTGCAGGTTGGCCTCACCTGGACCTGGTGAGTGGGGTTGCCACCTGGGCCACACCCATACTTGGTGACTCAGGTCCCCAAGTGGGCCTCTTGGATCTGGTGAATCTGGTCCTTACCTGGTCCTCTCCCAGACCTGGGGACTCTGGTCAACACCTGGACCTCACCTGGACCTGGTGAATCTGGTCTCCATCTGGGCCTCACCCAGTCCTGGTGACTTTGTTCCCCACCTGGACTTGATTGCTCTGGACTCTTTCTTGGCCTCACCTGGAACTGGTGACTCTGATCCTATCTGCGCGTTACCCAGATCTGGTGACTCTGGTCCTCACCTTGGCATCACTGGTACCTGCTTACTCTGTTCCACACTTGAGCCTCACCTGGACATGACTACTCTGGAACCTCCCTGGGCCTCAGCCTGACATGGTAACACTGGTCCCCATCTGGAAGTCACCTAGACTAGGTGAACCTTGTACACCTCTTGGCGTCAACTTGACCTGGTGACTCTGGTCCTCAACTGGGCCTCACCGGGACCTAGTGAACATGTTCCCCAACTGCGCCTCATCTGGACCTGGTGACTCAGGTTCTACCTGGGCTTCATTGGGACATTGTTACTCTGTTCCCCACTGGGACTGACCTGATCCTGGTAACTCTGGTCCTGACTTTGGCCTCTTCTGTACCAGGTTACTCTGGCTCGACCTGGGACTCACTTGTAACTCGTGACTCTAATCCTAAGCATGGCCTCACCTGAAATGGTGACTGTGGTTCCCATCGGGACCTCACCTTGACCTCATGTCTCTGGTCCCTCCTGGGCCTCACCAGGACCTGGTGTCTCTTGTACCCACCTGGGTAGCATCAGGATATGGTTACACTGTTCACTAACAGTGACCCAGCCGGACCTATTAACTCTGGTCTTCACCTGGGCCACACCTGGACATGCTGACACTGGTTCCCACCTGGGTTTCACCTGGACATGGTGAGTCGGATCCCCACGTGGTCCTCACGTGTAACTGGTGATTCTCGTTCCCACATGGACATCATGTGGACCTGATGGCTTCAGTTTTTCTAGCCTCTCATGTACCTAGTGACTCTGGTCCCCAACAGGGCCTCACCGGGACCTGGTGTGTGTGGTCGCCACCTGCACCTCACCTGGACCCGGTGATTCTGGTCTACACCTGAGACAACCCTGGATCTGGTGACTGTAGTCCCCACCTGGGTTTCACCTGGATATCGGGACTCCGGTCCCCATCTGGGGTCACCTGGTCCTGTTGACCATGGTCCTCAACTGGGCAAAATTGTGACCCGTTGACTGTGTTCCACAACTGGACCTCACCTGCATCAGGTGACTCTGGTCCCTCTCTGTCTCACCGTGCCCTAGTAACTGTGAACCCCACTTTGGCCTGACTTCGACCTGCTGAACCTGGTTGCTACCTGCGCCTGACCTCGAACTGTTGACTCTGGTTCTTTCAAGGGCCTCCCCTGTACCTGGCGATCCTGGTGTCCACCTTGCCCTCACCTGCACGTGGTGACTCTTGTCCCCAACGGGGACTCACCTGGACCTGCTTATTGTGTTCCACACCTGGGCCTCAAGTAGACTTGTTGACCATGGTCCCCAAGCCGTCCTCACATGGACATGTTGCCTCTGAAACCCACCGGGGCCTCAAGTGTACCTGGTAACGCTGGTCCTCACCTGGGCATCATTGGTACCTGGTGACTCTGTTCCACACCTGAGGCTCCCCTGGACATGATGACTCTGGAACCTCTCTGGGCATCAACCTGACCTGGTGACTCTGGTCCCCATATGGATGTCACCTGGACCACGGAATCATGGTACTTCTCTGGGCTTCAACCAGGTCTGGTGACTCTGGTCCTCAACTGGGCCTAACCTAGACCTAGTGATTATGCTCCATCTGGGCCTCATTTGGACCTGGTGACTCTGGTCCCTACCTGGTCATCATCGGACATGGTTCCACTGCATGGCCTGTAGGTTGGCCTCACCTGGACCTGGTAACTCTCGTCCCTACCTGGACATCATTGGGACCTGGTTCCTCTGTATGGCCTGCAGTTTGGCCTCACCTGGACCTGGTGAGTGGGTTTGTCACCTGGGCCTCACCCATGCCTAGTGACACAGGTCCCCACGTGGGCCTCACTTGGACCTGGTGAATCTGGTCCTTACCTGGTCCTCACCCGGAAGTGGTAACTCTGGTCACCACCTGGGAATCACCTGGGCCTGGTGAATCTGGTCCCCATCTGGGCCTCATCCAGTCCTGGTGACTTTGTTCCCCACCTGGACCTGATTGCTGTGGACTCCTTCTTGGCCTCACCTGGAACTGGTGACTCTGATCCTAACTGGGCCTCACCCAGTTCTGGTGACTCTGGTCCTCATCTGTGGACCATTATGAGCTGGATAAACTCTTCCACCCCTGAGCCTCACCTGGTTATGATGACTCTGGAGCCCCTCTGGGCCTCAGCCTGATATGGTGACTCTGGTCCCTATCCGTATGTCACCTAGACCAGATGAATCTGGTACCCTTCTATGCCTCAACTTGACCTGGTAAATCTGGTCCTCAACTGGGCCTCACCGGGACCTAGTGAACATGCTCCCCACCTGCGCCTCATCTGGACCTGGTGACTCTGGTTCTACCTGGGCATCATCGGGACATGGTTACTCTATTCCCAACTGGGACTGACCTGATCCTGGTAACTCTGCTCCTGACTTTGGCCTCTTCTGTACCAGGTGACTCTGGCTCCACCTCGGCCTCACCTGTAACCTGTGACTCTGATCCTAAGCATGGCCTCACCTGACCTGGTGACTGTGGTTCCCATCGGGACCTCACCTGGACCTCATGTCTCTGGTCCCACCTGGGCCTCACCAGGACTTGGCGTCTCTGGGACCCTCCTGGGTAGCATCAGGATATGGTTACAGTGTTCACTAACAGTGCGCCAGCCGGAACTATTAATTCTGGTCTTCACCTGGGCCACACCTGGACATGGTGACACTGGTTCCCACCTGGGTCTCACCTGGACATGGTGAGTCGTATCCCCACCTGGTCCTCACCTATAACTGGTGATTCTCGTTCCCACATGGAGATCATGTGGACCTGTTGTCTGCAGTGTTTCTAGCTTCTTTTTTTTAATTTTTATTTATTTATGATAGTCACAGAGAGAGAGAGGCAGAGACACAGGCAGAGGGAGGAGCAGGCTCCATGCACAGGGAGTTCGACGTGGGATTCGATCCCGGGTCTCCAGGATCGCGCCCTGGGCCAAAGGCAGGCGCCAAACCGCTGCCCCACCCAGGGATCCCATGTGCTTCTAGCTTCTTATGTACCTCGTGACTCTGGTCCCGACCAGGGCCTCACTGGGACCTGCTGAGTGTGGTTGCCACCGGCACCTCACCTGGACCTGGTGATTCTGGTCTGCCCCTGAGACTACCCTGGATCTGGTGACTGTGGTCCCCACCTGGTCTTCACCTGGATTTGGGGACTCCGGTCCCCATCTGGGCCTCACCTGGCCCTGTTGACCATGGTCCTGAACTGGGAAAATTGGGAGCCGGTGACTGTGTTCCACAACTGGACCTCACCTGGACCACGTGACTCTGGTCCCCCTCTGGGTCGCACCGTGCCCTAGTGACTGTGAACCCCACTTTGTCCTGACTTGGACCTGCTGACCCTGGATGCCACCTAAGTCTGACTTCGAACTGTTGACTCTGGTTTTTCAAGGGCCTCCCCTGTACCTGGTGATCCTGGTCCGCATCTGGGCCTCACCTGGACGTGGTTACTCTTGTCACCACCGGGGACTCACCTGGACCTGCTTACTGTGTTCTACACCTGGGCCTCAAGTACACCTCTTGACCATAGTCCCCAAGCTGGCCTCACATGGACCTGTTTCCTCTGATCCCACCGGGGCCTCACGTGTACCTAGTAACTCTGGTCCTCACCTGGGCCTTATCTGGACCTAGTGACTCTGGTCCCCACCTGGACTTCACCTGGATCTGGTGAGTCTGGTCGCCACCTGGACCTCACCTGGATCTGGTGACTCTGGTCCTCAGTTCGGTCTCACCTGGACCTGGTGTCTCTCGTCCCCACTTTGACCTAACTCAAAACTGCAGAATCTTGCCAAACCTAGGACGCACCCAGACCTGGGGACTCTTGTCCCCAGCTATGCCTCAATTCGAACTGACCTGATGAATCTGGTCCGCACGTGGGCCTCACATGGACTTGGGACTCAGCTGCATAGAGTGGCTCAGGTTTCCACAAGGGGCTCACCTGATTCTGTTGACTCGGGTCTTTTTCTATGCCTCACCAGGACCTAGTGATTCTGTTCCCCATCTGGGCCTGCATGGCCCTAGTGACTCTGGTCCTCACCCAGGCATCATTGGGACCTGGATACTCTATTCCACACCTGGGCCCCTCTTTAACCAGGGACCTCTTGTCCCATTCTGGGCCTCAAACTAAACTGGTTACTCTGGTTCCCCCTCTGGGCCTCACCCTTACCTGGTGACTCTGGTCTCCCCTTTGGCTTCACTTCGACCTGGTGAATCTGGTCCTTAGCTGGTCCTCACCTGGATCTGGTGACTGGTCACCACCTGGGCCTCACCTGGACTTGGTGAATCCTGTTGCCACCTGCGCCTCACCTGGACCTTGTGACAGTGGTCCCAACTGGAGTTCACCTGGATCTGGTGGCTCTGGTTCCCATATGGGGCTCTCCTGGACCTGGTTCCTGTGGTCTCCATCTGGCCTCACCTGGAACACAAAGACTCTGATCCATATTTGGTCCTCTCCTGGACCGGTTGACTCTTGTCCTTACCTGGGCATCATTGGGACCTGGATACTCTCTTATATACCTGGGCCTCACCAGGACCTGGTGACTGTGGTCCCACCTGGGACTCACCTGGACGAGGTGACTGGTTCCCACATGGAACTCACCTGGACCTGGTGACTCAGGTCCTCATATGGGCATCATGGGACCGGGTTTCTCAGTTCCACATTGGGGCCTCACCTGGACCTAGTGATTCTCGTCCCCCTCTGGGCCTCACCCTGACTGGTGAATCTGGACCCCACCTGGATCTGGTGACCTGGCCTGCAGTTTGGCCTCACATGGACCTGGTAACTCTGGTCCCTAGATGGGCATCATCGGGACATGGTTCCACTGCAAGGCCTGCAAGATGGCCTCACTTGGACCTGGTGACTGTGGTTGGCACTTGGGCCTCACCCATGCCTGGTGATACAGGTCCCCACGTGGTCCTCAGTTGGACCTGGTGAATCTGGTCCTTACCTTGTCCTCACCCGGAACTGGTAACTCCGGTCATCACCTGGGAATCACCTTGACCTTGTGTTTCTGGTCCCCATCTGAGCCTTCCCAGTCCTGGCGACTTTGTTCCCCACCTGGACCTGATTGTTTTGACTCCTTCTTGGCCTCACCTGCATCTGGTGACTGTGGTCCCACCTAGGACGCACCTAGACGAGGTGACTGGTTCCCACAGGGACCTCACCTGGACCTGGTGACTCAGGTCATCACATGGGCTTCATGGGACCTAGTTCAGTTCCATATCGGGGCTTCAACTGGACCTAGTGATTCTCCTCCCACTCTGGGCCTCACCCTGACGTGGTGACTCTGGTCCCCATCTGGATGTCACCTAGACCTGGTGAATCTGGTACCCCTCTAGGCCAAAACTAGATCTGGTGACTCTGGTCCTCACCTGGGCCTCAACGGGACCTAGTGAATATGCTCCCCACCTGCGCCTCATCTGGACCTGGTGACGCTGGTTCTATCTGGGCATCATCGGGACATGGTTACTCTATTCCCCTCTGGGACTGACCTGATCCTGGTAACTCTGGTCCTGACTTTGGCCTCTTCTCTACCAGGTGACTCTGGCTCCACCTGGGCCTCACCTGTAACTGGTGACTCTGATCCAAAGCATGGCCTCACCTGACCTGGTGACTGTGGTTCCCATCGGGACCTCACCTGGTCCTCAAGTCTCTGGTCTCACCTGGGCCTCACCAGGACTTGGTGTCTCTCGTACCCACCTGGGTAGCATCAGGATATGGTTACACTGTTCAGTACTAGTGACCCAGCCGGACCTATTATCTCTGGTCTTCACCTCGACACACCTGGACATGGTGACACTGGCTCCCACCTGGGTCTCACCTGGACATGGTGAGTCGGATCCCCACAGGGTCCTCACCTGTAACTGGTGATTCTCGTTCCCACATGGACATCATGTGGACCTGGTGGCTGCAATGTTTCTAGCTTCTCATGTACCTCGTGACTCTGGTCCCCACCAGTGCCTCACCGGGACCTGGTGAGTGTGGTTGCCACCTGCACCTCACCTGGACCTGGTGATTCTGGTCTGCACCTGAGACTACCCTGGATCCCGTGACTATGGTCCCAACCTGGGTTTCACCTGGATTTGAGCACTCCGATTCCCATCTGGGCCTCACCTGGCCCTGTTGACCATGGTCCTCAACTGGGCAAAAATGGGACCCGGTGACTGTGTTCCACACCTGGACCTCCCCTGGACCAGTTGACTCTGGTCCCTCTCTGGGTCTCACCGTGCTCTAGTGACTGTGAACCCCACTTTGGCCTGACTTGGACCTGCTGACCCTGGTTGCCACCTGCGCCTGACCTCGAACTGTTGACTCTGGTTCTTTCAAGGGCCTCCCCTGTACCTGGTGATCCTGGTTCCCAACTGGGCCTCACCTGGACCTGGTGACTCTTGTCACCACCGGGGACTCACTTGGACCTGGTTACAGTGTTCCACAAGTAGAACTCTTGACCATGGTCCCCAAGCCTGCCTCACATGGACCTGTTGCCTCTGATACCTACCGGCGCTTCACGTGTACCTGGTAACTCTGGTCCTCACCTGGGCCTCATCTGTACCTAGTGACTCTGGTCCCCACCTGGGATTCACCTGGATCTGGTGACTCTGGACCCCACCTGGACTTCACCTGGATCTGGTGACTCTGGTCCCCACCTGGACCTCTCCTGGACCTGGTGACTCTCTTTCCAACATGGACCTCACCTGGATCTGTTGACTCTGGTCCTCAGTTTGGCCTCACCTGGACCTGGTGTCTCTCGTCTCCACTTTGACCTAACTCAGAACTGCTGTATCTTGCCCCACCTATGAAGCACCCAGACATGGTGACCCTTGTCCCCAGCTATGCCTCAATTCGACCTGATGAATGTGGTCCTCACGTGAGCCTTACATTGACCTGGGACTCAGCTGGATAGAGTGGCTGTGGTTCCCACAAAGGGCTCACCTGATACTGGTGACTGGGGTCTTTTTCTATGCCTCACCAGGACCTAGTGATTCTGTTCCCCATCTGGGCCTGCATGGCCCTAGTGACACTGGTCCTCACCCAGCATCATTGGGACCTGGATACTCTATTCCACACCTGGGCCTCACTTTGACCAGGGACCTCTGGTCCCATTCTGGGCCTCAAACTAAACTGGTTACTCTGGTTCCCCCTCTGGGCCTCACACTTACCTGGTGAATCTGGTCACCCGTTGGGCTTCACTTGGGCCTGGTGAATCTGGTCCTTAGCTGGTCCTCACCTGGATCTGGTGACTGGTCGCCACTTGGGCCTCACCTGGACTTGGTGAATCCTGTTGCCACCTGCGCCTCACCTGGACCTTGTGACTGTGGTCCCACCTGGTCCTCACCTGGATCTGGCAGCTCTGGTTCCCATAAGGGGAACTACTGGACCTGGTTCCTGTGGTCTCCATCTGGCCTATCCTGGAACACAATGACTCTGATCCATATTTGGGCCTCTCCTGGACCTGTTGACTCTGGTCCTTACCTGGGCTCATTGGGACCTGGATACTCTCTTATATAACTTGGCCTCACCTGGACCTGGTGACTGTGGTCCCACCTGGGCCTCACCTGGACAAGGTGACTGATTCCCACAGGGACCTCACCTGGACCTGGTGACTCAGGTTCTCATATGGGCATCATGGGACCTGGTTTCTCAGTTCCACATCGGGGCCTCACCTGGACCTAGTGATTCTCGTCCGACTCTGGGTCTCACCCTGACGTGCTGACTCTGGTCCCCACCTGGATATCACCAGAACCGGGTGACGCTGGTCCCCCTCTGGAACTCACTCGGAGCTGGGGACCCTGGTCCTCAACTGGGCCTAAACAGGACCTAGTGAATCTACTCCTCACTTAGGCCTCGTCTGGACCTTGTGACTCTTTCCCCACCTGGCATCAATGGGACATGGTTACTCTTTTCCCCACCTGGGCCTCACCTGGACATGATAACTTTGCTCCACACTTTGGCCTCAACTGGTCCTGATGCCTCTGGTCCCCCCACGTAGGCCTCAATCTGGACCTGGTGACTGTGGTCCCCACCTGGTTCTCACCTGGACCTGGTGTCTCTCGTTCCCACATGAACCACACCTGGACTTGGTGACTGTGGTGTTCTTGTAGACGCACATTTACCTGGTGACTCCGGTCCCCACTAGGGCCTCACGTGGATCTGGTGACTCTGTCCTGAAGGTTGGCCTCACCTGGACCTGTTGAGTGGGGTTGCCACCCCATACCTGGTGACTCAGTTCCCCACGTGGGCCTCTTGGACCTGGTGAATCTGTTCCTTACCTGGTCCACTCCCAGACCCGGGGACTCTGGTCACCACCTGGGCCTCACCTGGAACTGTTGAATCTGGTCCCCATCTGGGCCTCACCCAGTCCTGGTGACTGTGTTCCCCACCTGGACCTGATTGCTGTGGACTCTTTCTTGGCCTCACCTGGAACTGGTGACTCTGATCCTATCTGTGTGTCACCCAGACCTGGTGACTCTCGTCCTCACCTGGGCATCATTGGTACCTGGTTACTCTGTTCCACACCTGAGCCTCACCTGGACATGATGTCTCTGGGACGTCTCTGTGCCTCACCCTGACCTGGTGATCTGGTCCCCATCTGGATGTCACCTGGACCAGGTGATTCTGGAACCCCTCTAGGCCTCAACCAGATCTGGTGACTCTTGTCCTCAAGTGGGCCTCACCTGGACCTAGTGAATATGCTCCATCTGGGCCTCATTTGGACTTGGTGACACTGGTCACTCACTGGGCATCATCGGGAAATGGTTCCACTGCATGGCCTGCTGGTTTGCCTCACCTGAACCTGGTGACTCAGGTCCTCATATGGGCATCATGGGACCTGGGTTCTCAGTTCCACATCGGGGCCTCATCTGGACCTAGTGATTCTCGTCCCCCTCTGGGCCTCATCCTGACGTGGTGACTCAGGTCCGCACCTGGATATCACCAGAACCGGGTGACAGTGGTCCCCCTCTGTGACTACCCGGAGCTGGGGACACTGGTCCTCAAATGGGCCTCAACAGGACCTGGTGAATCTACTCCTCACTAAGGCCTCGTCTGGACCTTGTGACTCTTTTCCCACCCGGCATCAATGGGACATGGTTACTCTGTTCCCCACCTGGGCCACACATGGACATGATAACTTTGCTCCGCCCTTTGGCCTCTACTGGTCCTGATGACTCTGGTCCCCCGACCTAGACCTCAATCTGGATCTGGTGACTATGGTCCCCACCTGGGTCTAACCTGTACCTGGTGACTCTTGTCCCCACATGAACCACACCAGGATCTGGTGACTGTGTTGTTCTAGTAGAATCACTTTTAACTGGTGACTCCGGTGCCCACTAGGGCCTCACGTGGATCGGGTGACTTGGCCTGCAGGTTGGCCTCACTTCGACCTGGTGAGTGGGGTTGCCACCTGGGCCTCACCCTAACCTGGTGACTCAGGTCCCCACGTGGGCCTATTGGACCTTTTAATCTGGTCATTACCTGGTCCTCTCCCAGACCCGGGGACTCTGGTCCCCAAATGGGCCTCACCTGGACCTGGTGAATCTGGTCCCCATCTGGGCCTCACCCAGTCCTGGTGACTTGGTTCCCCTCCTGGACCTGATTGGTGTGGACACTTTCTTGGTCTCACCTGGAACTGGTGACTCTGATCCTATCTGCGCGTCACCCAGTCCTGGTGACTCTGGTCCTCACCTGGGCATCATTGGTATCTGGTGACTCTGTTCCACACCTGAGCCTCACCTGGACATGATGACTCTGGAACCACTCTGGGCCTCACCCTGACCTAGTGACTCTGGACCCCATCTGGATGTCACCTGGACCAGGAGATTCTGGTACCCCTCTAGGCCTCAACCAGATCTGGTGACTCTGGTCCTCAACTGGGCCTCACCTGGACCTAGTGAATATGCTCCATCTGGGCCTCATTTGGACCTGGTGACTCTGGTCCCTACCTGGGCATCATAGGGACATGGTTCCACTGCATGGCCTGCATGTTGGCCTCACCTGGACCTGGTAACTCTAGTCAGTACCTGAGTATCATCGGGATATTGTTCCTCTGCATGGCCTGCAGTTTGGAATCACCTGGACCTGGTGAGTGGTGTTGTCATCTGGGCCTCACACATTCCTGGTGACTTTGTTCCCCACCTGGGCCTGATTGCTGTGGACTGCTTCTTGGCCTCACCTGGAACTGGTGACTCTGATCCTAACTGGGTCTCACCCAGATCTGGTGACTCTGGTCCTCACCTGTGGACCATTATGACCTGGATACTCTGTTCCACACCTGAGCCTCACCTGGACATGATGAATCTGGATCCCCTCTGGGCCTCAGCCTGACATGTGGACTCGGTTCACCATCTGGATGTCACGTAGACCAGGTGAATCTGGTAGCCCTCTAGGCCTCAACTTGACCTGGTGACTCTGGTCCTCAACTGGGCCTCACCGGAATCTAGTGAACATGGTCCCCACCTGCGCCTCATCTGGACCTGGTGACTCTGGTTCTACCTAGGCATCATCGGTACATGGTTACTGTATTACCCTCTGCGATTGACCTGATCCTGGTAACTCTGGTCCTAACTTTGGCCTCTTATGTACCAGGTGACTCTGGCTCCACCTGGGCCTCACCTGTAACTGGTGACTCTGATCCTAAGCATGGCCTCACCTGACCTGGTGACTGTGGTTCCCATCGGGACCTCACCTGGACCTCATGTCTCAGGTTACACCTGGGCCTCACCAGGACCTGGTGTCTCTGGTACCCACCTGGGTAGCATCAGGATATGGTTACACTGTTCACTAACACTCATCCAGCAGGACCTAATAACTCTGGTCTTCACCTGGGGCACACCAGGACATGGTGACACTGGTTCCCACCTAGGTCTCACCTGGACATGGTGAGTCGGATCCCCACCTGTTCCACACCTGTAACTGGTGATTTTCGTTCCCACATGGACATCATGTGGACCTGGTGGCTGCAGTGTTTCTAGATTCTCATGTACCTCGTTACTCTTGTCACCACCAGGGACTCACCTGGACCTGGTTACTGTGTTCCACACATGGGCCTCAAGTACACTTGTTGACCATGGTCCCCAAGCCAGCCTCACATGGACCTGTTGCCTCTGATCCCCACCGTGTCCTCACGTGTACCTGGTAACTCTGGTCTCACCTGGGCCTCATCTGGACCTAGTGACTCTGGTCCCCACCTGGGCTTCACTTGGATCTGGTGACTCTGGTCCCCACCGGGAATTCACCTGGATCTGGTGACTCTGGACCCACCTGGACCTCTCCTGGACCTGGTGACTCTCTTTCCAACATGGACCTCACCTGGATCTGGTGACTCTGGACCTCAGTTTGGCCTCACATGGACCTGGTGTCTCTCGTCCCCACTTGGATCTAACTCAGAACTGCTGAATCTTGCCCCACCTAGGCTGCACCCAAACCTGGTGACTCTTGTCCCCACTATGCCTCAATTCGACCTGATGAATCTGGTCCTCACGTCGGCCTCACATGGACCTGGGACTCAGCTGGATAGAGTGGCTCTGGTTTCCACAAGGGGGTCACCTGATACTGCTGACTGTGGTCTTATTCTATGCCTCACCAGGACCAAGTGATTCTGTTACCCATTTGGGCCTGCATGGCCCTAGTGACTCTGGTCCTCACCCAGGCATCATTGGGACCTGGATACTCTACTCCAAACCTGGGCCTCACTTTGACCAGGGACCTCTGGTCCCATTCTGGGCCTCAAACTAAACTGGTTACTCTGGTTCCCCCTCTGGGCCTCACCCTTACCTGGTGACGCTGGTCACCCCTTGGGCTTCACCTGGGCCTGGTGATTCTGGTCCTTAGCTGATCCTCACCTGGATCTGATGACTGGTCGCCACCTGGGCCTCACCTGGACTTGGTGAATCCTGTTACCACCTGCGCCTCACCTGGACCTAGTGACTCTGGTCCCACCTGGACCTCACCTGGATCTGGTGGCTCTGGTTCCCATATGGGGCTCTCCTGGTCCTGGTTCCTGTGGTCTCTATCTGGCCTCACCAGGAACACAATGACTCTGATCCATATTTGGGCTTCTCCTGGACCTGTTGACTCAGGGCCTTACCTAGGCATCATTGGGACCTGGATACTCTCTTATATACCTGGGCCTAACCTGGAACTGGTGACTGTGGTCCCCCTGGGCCTCACCTGAACGAGGTGACAGTTTCCCACAGGGACCTCAACTGGACCTGGTGATTCATGTCCTCATACGGGCATCATGGGACTTGGTTTCTTAGTTATACATCAGGGCCTCACCTGGACCTAGTGATTTTCGTCCCGCTGTGGGCCTCACTCTGACGTGGTGACTCTGGTCCCCACCTGGATATCACCAGTACTGGGTGACTCGCCCCCTCTGGGACTCCCCTGGAGCTGGTTACACTGGTCTTCAACTGGGCCTCAACAGGACCTGGTGAATCTACTCCTCCCTTAGGCCTCGTCTGGACCTTGTGACTCTTTTCGCACCTGGCATCAAAGGGACATTGTTACTCTGTCCCTTACCTGGTCCTCTCCCAGACCCGGGGACTCTGGTCACCACCTGGGCCTCACCTGGACCTGTTGAATCTGCTCCCCATCTGGGCCTCACCCAGTCCTGGTGACTGTGTTCCCCAGCTGGACCTGATTGGTGTGGACTCTTTCTTGGCCTCACCTGGAACTGGTGACTCTGATCCTATCTGCGCGTCACCCAGATCTGGTCACTCTGGTTCTCACCTGTGGACCACTATGACCTGGACACTTTGTTCGACACCTGAGACTCACCTGGACATGATTACTCTGGAGCTTCTCTGGGCCTTACCCTGACCTGGTGACTCTGGTCCCCATCTGGATGTCACCTGTACCAGGTGATTCTTGTACCTCTCTAGGCCTCAACCAGATCTGGTGACTCTTGTCCTCAACTGGGCCTCACCTGGACCTAGTGAATATGCTCCATCTGGGCCTCATTTGGACCTGGTGACTCTTGTCCCTTCCTGGGCATCATCGGGACATGGCTCCACTGCATGACCTGCAGGTTGGCCTCACCTGGACCTGGTAACTCTGGTCCCTACCTGGGCATCATCGGGACATGGTTCCACTGCATGGCCAGCACGTTGGCCTCACCTGGACCTGGTAACTCTAGTCCCTACCTGGGCATCATCGGGACATGGTTCCTCTGGATGGCCTGCAGGTTGCCCTCACCTGGACCTGGTAAATCTGGTCCCTACCTGGGCATCATCGTGACACGGTTCCTCTGCTTTCCTGCAGTTTGGCTTCACCTTGACCTGGTGAGTGGGGTTGCCACCTGTGCCTCACCCATACCTGGTGACACAGGTCCCCACGTGGGCCTCACTTGGACCTGGTGAATATGGTCCTTACTTGGTCCTCACCCGGAACTGGTAACTCTGGTCATCATCTGGGAATCTCCTGGACCTTGTGAATCTGGCCCCCATCTGGGCCTCACCCAGTCCTGGTGAATTTGTTCCCCACCTGGACATGATTGCTGTTAAATCCTTATTGGCCTCACCTGGAACTGGTGACTCTGATCCTAACTGGCCTCACCCAGATCTGGTGACTCTGGTCCTCACCTGCTGGACCATTATGACCTGGATACTCTGTTCCACACCTGAGCCTCACCTGGACATGATGACTCTGGATCCCCTCTGGGCCTCAGGCTGACATGGGGACTCTGGTCCCCATCTGGATATCACCAAGACCAGGTGAATCTGGTACCCCTCTATGCCTCAACTAGACCTGGTGACTCTGGTCCTCCACTGGGCCTCACCTAGACCTAGAGAATACGCTCCATCTGGGCATCATTTGGACATGGTGATTCTTATACCTACCTCGGCATTACCGGGACATGGTTCCACTGCATGCCCTGCAGGTGTGCCTCACCTTGACCTGATAACTCTAGACCCCACCTGGGCATAATCGGGACATGGTTTCTCGGCATGGCCTGCAGGTTGGCCACACTTGGACCTAGTGAGTGGGGTTGTCACCTGAGACTCACCCATGCCTGGTGACACAGGTCCCCACGTGGGCCTCACTTGGACCTGGTGAATCTGGGCCTTACCTGGTCCTCACCCGGAACTGGTAACTCTGGTCACCACTTGGGAATCACCTGGACCTCGTGAATCTGGTCCCAATCTGGGCCTCATCCAGTCCTGGTGACTTTGTTCCCCACCTGGACCTGATTGCTGTGGACTCCTTCTTGGCCTCACCTGGAACTGGTGAGTCAGATCCTATTACGCGTCACCCAGACCTGGTGACTCTGGTCCTCACCTGGGCATTATTGGTACCTGGTGACTCTGTTCCACACCTGAGCCTCACCTGGACATGATGACTCTGCAACCACTCTGGGCCTCACCCTGTCCTGGTGACTCTGGTCCCCATCTGGATGTCACCTGGACCAGGTGATTCTGGTTCCCCCCTAGGCCTCAACCAGATCTGGTGACTCTGGTCCTCAACAGGGCCTCACCAGGACCTAGTGAATATGCTTCATCTGGGCCTCATTTGAACCTGGTGACTCTGGTCCCTACCTGGGCATCATCGGAACACGGTTCCTCTGCATTGCCTTCAGATTGGCCTCACCTGGACCTGGTGAGTGGGGTTGCCACCTGGGTCTCACACATACCTGGTGACACAGGTCCCCACGTGGGCCTCACTTGGACCTGGTGAATCTGGTCCTTACGTGGTTCTCTCCGAGACCCGGGATCGCTGGTCCCCAACACGGCCTCACCTGGACCTGTGGAATCTGGTCCCCATCTGGGCCTCACCCAGTACTGGTGACTTTGTTCCCCACCTGGACCTGATTGCTGTGGACTCTTTCTTGGCCTCACCTGGAACTGGTGACTCTGATCCTATCTGCGCGTCACCCAGTCCTGGTGACTCTGGTCCTCACCTAGGCATCACTGCTACCTGGTGACTCTGTTCCACACCTGAGCCTCACATGGACATGGTGACTCTGGAAACTCTGGGCCTCACACTGACCTGGTGACTCTGGACCCATCTGGATGTCACCTGGACCAGGTGATTCTGGTACCCCTCTAGGCCTCAACCAGGTCTGGTGACTCTTGTCCTCAACTGGGCCTCACCTGGAACTATTGAATATGCACCATCTGGGCCTCATTTGGACCTGGTGACTCTCTTCCCTACCTGGGCATCATCGGGACATGTTTCCACTGCATGGCCTTTAGGTTGACCGCACCTGGACCTCGTAACTGTGGTTCTACCTGGGCATCATCGGGACGTGGTTAATCTATTCCCAGTGGGAGTGACCTGATCCTGGTAACTCTGGTTCTGACTTTGGCCTGTTCTGTGCCATGTGACTCTGGCTCCCTCTGGACCTCTCCTGTAAGTGGTGACTTTGATCCTAAGCCTGGCCTCACCTGAACTGGTGACTGTGGTTTCCATCGGTACCTCACCTGGTCCTCATGTCTCTGGTCCCAACTGGGACTCACCAGGACCTTGTATCTGGTACCCACCTGAGTAGCATCAGGATATGGTTACACTGTCCACTAACAGTGACCCGGCCGGACCTATTAACTCTCGTCTTCACCTGGTCCACTCTTGGACATGGTGACACTGGTTCCCACCTGGGTCTCACCTGGACATGGTGAGTCAGATCCCCACCTGGTCATCACCTGGAACTGGTGATTTTCGTTCCCACATGGACATCATGTGGACCTGGTGACTGCAGTGTTTCTAGCTTCTCATGTACCTCGTGTCTCTGGTCCCCACCAGGGCCTCACCGGGACCGGGTTGGTGTGGTTGGCACCTGCACCTCACATGGACCTGGTGATTCTCGTCTGCACCTGAGACCACCATGGATCTGGTGACTGTGGTCCCCACCTGTGCTTCACCTGGATTTGGGGACTCCGGTCCCCATCTGGGCCTCACCTGGCCCTGTTGACCATGGTCCTCAACTGTGCAAAATTGGGACCCAGTGACTGTGTTCCACAACTGCACCTCACCTGGACCAGGTGACTCTGGTGCCACTCTGGGTCTCACCGTGCCCTAGTGACTGTGAACCCCACTTTGGCCTGACTTGAACCTGCTGACCCTGGTTGCCACCTGCGCCTGACCTCGAACTGTTGACTCTGGTTCTTTCAAGGGCCTTCCATGGACCTGGTGATCCTGGTCGGACCTGGGCCACACCTGGACGTGGTGACTCCTGTCACCAATGGGGACTCACCTGGACCTGCTTACTGTGTTCCACTCTTGGGACTCAAGTAGACCTGTTGACCATGGTCCCCAAGCTGGTCTCACATGGACCCGTTGCCTCTGATCCCCACCGGGTCCTCACGTATACCTGGTAACTCTGGTCCTCACCTGGGCCTCATCTGGACCTAGTGACTCTGGTCCCCACCTGGGCTTCACATGGATCTGGTGACTCTGGTCCCCACCTGGACTTCACCTGGATCTGGTGACTCTGGACCCCACCTGGACCTCTCCTGGACCTGGTGACTCTCTTTCCAACATGGACCTCACCTGCATCTGGTGACTCTGGTCCTCAGTTTGGCCTCACCTGGACCTGGTGTCTCTCGTCCCCACTTTGACCTAACTCAGAACTGCTGAATCTTGCCCCACCTAGGCCGCACCCAGACCTGGTGACGCTTGTCCCCAGCTATGCCTCAATTCGACCTGATGAATCTGGTCCTCACGTGGGCCTCACATGGACCTGTGACTCAGCTGGATAGAGTGGCTCTGGTTCTCACAAGGGGCTCACCTGACACTGCTGACTGTGGTCTTATTCCATGCCTCACCAGGACCTAGTGATTCTGTTCCCCATCTGCTCCTGAATGGCCCTAGTGACTCTGGTCCTCACCCAGGCGTCATTGGGACCTGGATACTCTATTCCACACCTGGGCCTCACTTTGACCAGGGACCTCTGGTCCCATTCTGGGCCTCAAACTAAACTGGTTACTCTGGTTCCCCCTCTGGGCCTCACCCTGACCTGGTGACTCTGGTCACCCGTTGGGCTTCACTTGGGCCTGGATTTTCTGGTCTTAGCTGTTCCCCACCTGGATCTGGTGACTGGTCGCCACCTGGGCCTCACCTGGACTTGGTGAATCCTGTTGCCACCTCCGCCTCACCTGGACCTTGTGACTGTGGTCCCACCTGGACTTCACCTGGACGAGGTGACTTGTTCCCACAGGGACCTCACCTGGACCTGGTGACTCAGGTCTTATATATGCATCATGGGACCTGGTTTCTCATTTCCACATAGGGGCCTCACCTGGACCTAGTGATTCTTGTCCCCTTCTGCGCCTCACCCTGACGTGGTCATTCTGGTCCCCACCTGGATATCACCAGAACCGGGTGACACACCCGGAGCTGGGGACACTGGTCCTCAACTGGGCCTCAACAAGACCTGGTGAATCTACTCCTCACTTAGGCCTCGTCTGGACCTTGTGACTCTTTTCCCACCTGGCATCAATGGGACATGGTTATTCTGTTCCCCACCTGGGCCTCACCTGGACATGATAACTTTGATCCACACTTTGGCCTCAAATGCTCCTGATGACTCTCGTCCCCTCACCTAGGCCTCAATCTTGACCTGGTGACTGTGGTCCCCACCTGGGTCCTACCTGCACCTGTTGACTCTCGTTCCCACATGCACCACACCTGGACCTGGTGACTGTGGTGTTCTTGTAGACTCACATTTACCCGGTGACACCGGTCCCAACTAGGGCCTCACCTGGATCTGCTGACTGTGGCCTGCAGGTTGGCCTCACCTGGACCTGGTGAGTGGGGTTGCCACCTGAGCTTCACCCATACCTGGTGACTCAGGAACCCACGTGGTCCTCTTGGACCTGGTTAATCTGGTCCTTACATTGTCCTCTCCCAGACCCGGGGATTCTGGTCACCACCTCGGCCTGACCTGGACCTGGTGAATCTCTTTCCCATCTGGGCCTCACCCAGTCCTGGGGACTTTGTTCCCCACCTAGACCTGATTGCTTTGGACTCTTTCTTGGCCTCACCTGGAACTGGTGACTCTATCCTCTCTGCGCGTGACTCAGGCCTGGTGACTCTGGTCCTCACCTGGGTATCATTGGTACCTGGTGACTCTGTTCCACACCTGAGCCTCACCTGGACATGATGACTCTGGAAACACTCTGGGCCACACCCTGACCTGGTGACTCTGGTCCCCATCTGGATGTCACCTGGACCAGGTAATTCTGGTATCCCTCTAGGCCTCAACCAGATCTGGTCTCTGGTCTTCAAATGGGCCTCGGCTGGACCTAGTGAATATGCTCCATCTTGGCCTCATTTGGACCTGGTTACTCTGGTCCCTACCTGGGCATCATGGGGACCTGGTTCCACTGCAAGGCCTGCAGGTTGGCCTCACCTGGACCTGGTGAGTGGGGTTGCCACTTGGGCCTCACCCATACCTGGTGACACAGGCCCCTACGTGGGCCTCACTTGGACCTGGTGTATCTGGTGATTCTGGTCACCACCTGGGAATCACCTGGACCTGGTGAATCTGGTAACTCTGGTCACCACCTGGGAATCTCCTGGACCTGGTGAATCTGTGTCCCCATCTGGGCCTCACCCAGTCCTAGTGACTTTTTTCCCCACCTGGACCTGATTGCTGTGGACTCCTTCTTAGCCTCACCTGGAACTGTTGACTCTGATCCTAACTGGGCCTCACCCAGATCTGTTGACTCTGGTCCTCACCTGCTGGACCATTATGACCTGGATACTCTGTTCGACACCTGAGACTCACCTGGACATGATGACTCTGGATCCCCTCTGGGCCTCTCACTGACATGGTGACTCTGGTCCCCATCTGGACGGCACCTAGACCAGGTGAATCTGGTAGCCCCTCTAGACCTCAACTAGACTTGGTGACTCTTGTCCTCTACTGGGCCTCAACGGGGCGTAGAGAATATGCTCCCCACCTTCGCCTCATCTGGACCTGGTGACTCTGGCTCCACCTGGGCCTCACCTGTAACTGGTGAATCTGATCCTAAGCATGGCCTCACCTGACCTGGTGACTGTGGTTCCCATCGGGACCTCACCTGGACCTCATGTCTCTGGTCCCAACTGGGCCTCAACTGGACCTTGTGACTGTGGTCCCACCTGGACCTCACCTGGATCTGGTGGCTCTGGTTCCCATATGGGGCTCTCCTGGACCTGGTTACTGTGGTATCCATCTGGCCTCACCTGGAACACAAACACTCTGATCCATATTTGGGGCTCTCCTGGACCTGTTGACTCTGGTCCTCACCTGGGCATCTTTGGTACTTGGTGACTCTGTTCCACACCTGAGCCTCACCTGTACATGATGACTCTGGAAACACTCTGGGCCTCACCCTGACCTAGTGACTCTGCTCCCCATCTGGATGTCACCTGGACCAGGTGTTTCTGGTACGGCTCTAGGCCTCAACCAGATCTGGTGAATCCTGTCCTCACTGGTCCTCACCTGGATCTAGTGAATATGCTCCATCTGGGCCTCATTTGGACCTGGTGACTCTGGTCCGTACCTGGGCATCATCGGGACATGGTTCCACTGTATGGCCTGAAGGTTGGCCTCACCTGGACCTGGTGACTCTGATCCTTACCTGGGCATCATCGGGACATGGTTCCATTGCTTGGCCTGCAGGTTGGCCTCACCTGGACCTGGTAACTCTGGTTCCTACCTGGGCATCATCGGGACATGTTCCACTGCATGGCTTGCAGGTTGGCCTCACCTGGAGCTGAGAACTGTATTCCCTACCTGGGCATCATCAGGACATGGTTCCTCTCCATGGCCTGCAGGTTGGCCTCACCTGGACCTGGTGAGAGGGGTTGTCTCCTGGGCCTCACCCATGCCTGGTGACACAGGTCCCCACGTGGGCCTCACTTGGACCTGGTGAATCTGGTCCTTACCTGGGTCTCACCCGGAACTCGTAACTCTGTTCACCACCTGGGAATCACCTGGACCTGGTGAATCTGGTTCCCATCTGGGCCTCACCCAGTCCTCGGTACTTTGTTCCCCACCTGGACCTGATTGCTGTGGACTCTTTCTTGGCCTCACCTGGAACTGGTGACTCTGATCCTATCTGCGAGTCACCCAGACCTGGTAACTCTGGTCCTCAACTGGGCATCATTGGTACCTGGTGACTGTTCCACACCGGAGCCTCACCTGGACATGATGACTCTGTATCCCGTCTGGGCCTCACCCTGACGTGGTGACTCTGGTCCCCATCTGGATGTCACGTAGACCAGGTGAATCTGGTATCCCTCTAGACCTCAACTAGACCTGGTGGCTCTGGTCCTCATCTGGGCCTCACCGGGACCTAGTAAATATGCTCCCCAACTGTGCCTCATCTGGACCTGGTGACTCTGGTTCTACCTGGGCATCATCGGGACATGGTTACTGTATTCCCCACTGGGACTGACCTGATCCTGGTATCTCTGGTCCTGATTTGGGCTCTTCAGTACCAGGTGACTCTGGGTCCATCTTGGGTTTACCGGTAAGTGGTGACTCTGATCCTAAGCATGGCCTCACCTGACCTGGTGACTGTGGTTCCCATCGGGACGTCACCTGGACCTCGTGTCTCTGGTCCCACATGGGCCTCACCAGGACCTGGTGTCTCTGGTACCCACCTGGGTAGCATCAGGATACGGTTACAGTGTTCACTAACAGTACCCATCCGGACCTATTAACTCTGGTCTTCACCTGGGCCACACCTGGACATGTTGACACTGGTTCCCACCTGGGTCTCACCTGGACATGGTCAGTCGGATCCACAAATGGTCCTCCCATGTAACTGTTGATTCTCATTCCCACATAGACACCATGTGGACCTGGTGGCTGCAGTGTTTCTAGCTTCTCATGTACCTCGTGACTCTGGTCCCCACCAGGGCCTCACCGGGACCTGGTGAGTGTGGTTGCCACCTGCACCTCACCTGGACCTGGTGATTCTGGTCTGCACCTGAGACTCCCCTGGATCTGTAGACTGTGGTCCCCACCTGGGCTTCACCTGCTTTGGGGACTACGGTCTCCATCTGGGCCTCACCTGACCCTGTTGACCATGGTCCTCAGCTGGGTAAAATTGAGAACCGGGGACTGTGTTCCACAACTGGACCTCACCTGGACCATGTGACTCTGGTCCCCCTCTGGGTCTCACCATGCCCTAGTGACTGTGAACCCCACATTGGCCTAACTTGGACGTGCTGACCCTGGTTGCCACCTGCGCCTGACCTCAAACTGTTGACTCTGGTTCTTTCAAGGGCCTCCCCTGTACCTGGTGATCCTGGTCCCCACCTGGGCCTCACCTGACGTAGTGACACTTGTCACCACCGGGGACTCACCTGGACCTGCTTACTGTGTTCCACACCAGGGCCTAAGTAGACCTGTTGACCATGGTCCCCAAGCCGGCCTCACATTGACCTGTTGCCTCTGATCCCACCGGGGCCTCACGTGTATCTGGTAACTCTGGTCCTCACCTGGGCCTCACCTGGACCTAGTGACTCTGGTTCCCACCTGGGCTTCACCTGGATCTGGTGAGTCTGGTCCCCACCTGGTCTTCAATTGGATCTGGTGACTCTGGTCCCCACCTGGACCTCTCCTGGACCTGGTGACTCTCTTTCCAACATGGACCTCACCTGGATCTGGTGACTCTGGTGCTCAGTTTGGCCTCACCTGGACCTGGTGTCTCTCGTCCCCACTTTGACGTAACTCAGAACTGCTGAATTTTGCCCCACCTAGGACGCACCCAGAGCTGGTGACTCTGGTCCCCATCAATGCCTCAATTTGACCTGATGAATCTGGTTTTCACGTAGGCCTCACATGGACCTGAAACTCAGCTGGATAGAGTAGCTCTGATTCCCACAAGGGGCTCAGGTGATACTGGTGAATGTGGTCTTATTCTATGCCTCATCAGGACGTAGTGATTCTGTTCCCCATCTGGGCCTGCATGGCCCTAGTGACTATGGTCCTCACCCAGGCATCATTGGGACCTGGATACTCTATTCCACACCTGGGCCTCACTTTGACCAGGGACCTTTGGTCCCATTCTGGGCCTCAAACAAAACTGGTTATTCTGGTTCCCCCTCTGGGCCTCACCCTGACCTGGTGACTCTGGTCCCCATCTGGATGTCACCTGGACCAGGGGATTCTGGTACCCCTCTAGGCCTCAACCAGATCTGGTGACTCTGGTCCTCAACTGAGCCTCACCTGGACCTAATGAATATGATCCATCTGGGCCTCATTTGTACCATGTGACTCTGGTCGCTACCTGGGCATCATCGGGACATGGTTCCACTGCAAGGCCTGCAGGTTGGCCTCACATGGACTTCGTGAGTGGGGTTGACACCTGGGGCTCACCCATACCTTGTGACTCAGATCCCCACGTGGGCCTCTTGCACCTGGTGAATCTGATCCTCAACTGGTCCTCTCCCAGACCCGGGGACTCTGGTCGCCACATGGTCCTCACCTGGACCTGGTGAATCTGGTCCCCCTCTGGGCCACACCCAGTCCTGGTGACTTTGTTCCCCACCTGGACCTGATTGCTGTGGACTCTTTCTTGGCCACACCTGGAACTGGTGACTCTGATCCTATCTGCGCGTCACCCAGACATGGTGACTCTGGTCCTCACCTGGGCATCATTTGTACCTGGTGACTCTGTTCCACACCTGAGCCTCACCTGGACATGATGACTCTGGAACCTCTCTGGGCCTCACCCTGACCTGGTGAGTCTGGTCCCCATCTGGATGTCACCTGGACCAGGTGATTCTGGTACCCCTCTAGGCCTCAACCAGATCTTGTGACTCTTTTCCTCAACTGGGCCTCACCTGGACCTAGTGAATATGCTCCATCCTGCCTCATCTGGATCTGGTGACTCTGGTCCCCACCTGGACCTCTCCTGGACCTGGTGACTCTCTTTCCAACATGGACTTCACCTGGATCTGGTGACTCTGGTCCTCAGTTTGGCCTCACGAGTACCTGGTTTCTCTGGTACCCACCTGAGTAGCATCAGGATATGGTTACACTGTTCAATAACAGTGACCCAGCCGGACCTATTAACTCTATTCTTCACCTGGGCCACACCTGGACATGGTGACACTGGTTCCCACCTGGGTGTCACCTGGACATGGTGAGTCGGATCCCCACCTGGTCCTCACCTGTAACTGGTGATTCTCCTTTCCACATGGACATCATGTGGACCTGGTGGCTGTAGTGTTTCTATCTTCTCATGTACCTCGTGACTCTCGTCCCAACCAGGGCCTCACCGGGACCTGGTGAGTGTGGTTTCCACCTGCACCTCACCTGGACCTGGTGATTCTGGTCTGTACCCGAGACTACCCTGGATCTGGTGACTGTGGTCCCCACCTAGGCTTCACCTGGATTTGGGGACTCCGGTCCCCATCTGGGTCTCACCTGGCCCTGTTGACCATGGTCCTCGACTGAGCAAAATTGGGACCCGGTGACTGTGTTCCAAAAGTGGACCTCACCTGGACCATGTGACTCTGGTCCTCCTCTGTGTCTCACCGTTCCCTAGTGACTGTGATCCCCACTTTGGCCTCACTTGTACCTTCTGACCCTGGTTGCCACCTGCGCCTGACCTCGAACTGTTGACTCTTGTTCTTTCAAGGGCCTCTCCTGTACCTGGTGATCCTGGTCCCCACCTGGGCCTCACCTGACATAGTGACTCTTGTCACCACAGGGGACTCTCCTGGACCTGGTGACTCTCTTTCCAATATGGACCTCACCTGGATCTGGTGACTCGGGTACTCAGTTTGGCCTCACCTCGACATTGTGTCTCTCGTCCCCACTTTGACCTAACTCAGAACTGCTGCATCTTGCCCCACCTGGCCGCACCCAGACCTGGTGACTCTTGTCCCGATCTATGCCTCAATTCGACCTGATGAATCTGGTCCTCACGTGGGCCTCACATGGACCTGGGACTCAGCTGGATACAGTGGTTCTGGTTCCCACAAAGGGCTCACCTGATACTGGTGACTGTTGTCTTATTCTATGCCTCACCAGGACCTAGTGATTCTGTTCCCCATCTGTGCCTCCATGGCCCTAGTGACACTGGTCTTCACCCAGGCACCATTGGGACCTAGATACTCTATTCCACACCTGGGCCTCACTTTGACCAGGGACCTCTGGTCCCATTCTGGGCCTCAAACTAAACTGGTTACTCTGGTTCCCCCTCTGGGCCTCACCCCTACCTGGTGACTCTGGTCACCCCTTGGGCTTCACTTGGGCCTGGTGAATCTGGTCCTTAGCTGGTCCGCACCTGGATGTGGTGACTGGTCGCCACCTGGGCCTCACCTGGTCTTGGTGAATCCTGTTGCCACCTGCGCCTCAAATGGACCTTGTGACTGTGGTCCACCTGGACCTCACCTGGATCTGGTGGCTCTGATTCCCATATGGGGCTCTCCTGGACCTGGTTCCTGTGGTCTCCATCTGGCCTAACCTGGAACACAATGACTGTGATCCATATTTGGGCCTCTCCTGGACCTGTTGACTGTGGTCCCACCTGGGCCTCTCCTGGACGAGGTGACTGGTTCCCACAGGGACCTCACCTGGACCTGGTGACTCAGGTCCTCATATGGGCATCATGGGACCTGGATCCTCAGTTCCACATCGGGCCCTCACATGGACCCAATGATTCTCGTCCCCCTCTGGGCCTCACCCTGACGTGGTGACTCTGATCCCCACCTGGATATCAGCAGAACCGGGTGACTCTGGTCCCCCTCTGGGAATCACCTGGAGCTGGGGACACTGGCCCTCAACTGGGCCTCAACAGGACGTGGTTAATCTACTCCTCCCTTAGTCTTCGTCTGAACCTTGTGACTCTTTTCCCACCTGGCATCAATGGGACATGGTTACTCTGTTCCCCACCTTGGCCTCACCTGGACATGATAACTTTGCTCCACACTTTGGCCTCAACTGGTCCTGATGACTCTGGTTCCCGCACCTAGGCCTCATTCTGGACCTGGTGACTGTGGTCCCCACCTGGGTCTCACCTGGTCCTGGTGACACTCATTCCCACATTAACAACACCTGGACCTGGTGACTGTGGTGTTCTTGTAGACTCACATTTACCTGGTGTCTACGGTCCCCTCTAGGGCCTCACCTGGATCTGGAGACTCTGGCCTGCAGCTTGGCCTCACCTGGACTTGGTGAGTGGGGTTGACACCTGGGCCTCACCCAAACCTTGTGACTCAGGTCACCACGTGGGCCTCTTGGACCTGGTGAATCTGATCCTCAACTGGTCCTCTCCCAGACCCGGGGACTCTGGTCGCCACCTGGGCCTCACCTGGATCTGATGAATCTGGTCCCCATCTGGGTCTCACCCAGTCCTGGTGACTATGTTCCCCACCTGGACCTGATTGCTGTGGACTTTTTCTTGGCCTCACCTGGAACTCTTGACTCTGATCTTATCTGCGCGTCACCCAGACCTCGTGACTCTGGTCCTCACCTGGGCATCATTGGTACCTGGTGACTCTGTTCCACACCTGAGCCTCACCGGGACATGATGACTCTGGAACCTCTCTGGGCCTCACCCTCACCTGGTGACACTGGTCCCCATCTGGATGTCACCTGGTCCAGGTGATTCTGGTACCCCTCTAGGCCTCAACCAGATCTGGTGACTCTGGTCCTCAACTGGGCCTCACCTGGACCTAGTGAATATGCTCCATCTGGGCCTCATTTGGACCTGGTGACTCTGGTCCCTACCTGGGCATCATCGGGACATGGTTCCACTGTATGGCCTGCAGGTTGGCCTCACCTGGACCTGGTAAATCTGGTCCCTACCTGGGCATCATCGGGACATGGTTCCTTTGCATGGCCTGCAGGTTCGCCTCTCCTGGACCTGGTGAGTAGGGTTGCCACCTGGGCCTCACCCATACCTGGTGACATAGGTCCCCACGTGGGCCTAAATTGGACCTGGTGAATTTGGTCCTTACCTTATCCTCACCCAGAACTGGTAACCCTGGTCACCACCGGGGTCTCACCTGGACCTGGTAAATCTGGTCCCCATCTGTGCCTCACCAGGTCCTGGTTTCTTTGTTCCCCACCTGGACCTGATTGCTGTGGACTCCTTGGCCTCACCTGGAACTGCTGACTCTGATCCTAACTGGGCCTCACCTCGATCTGTTGACTCTAGTCTTCACCTGTGGAGCATTATGACCTGGATACTCTGTTCCACGACTGAGCCTCACCTGCACATGATGACTCTGGATCCCCTCTGGGCCTCACCCTGACATGGTGACTCTGGTCCCCATCTGGATGTCACCTAGACCAGGTGAATCTGGAACCCCTCTAGGCCTCAACTAGACCTGGTGACTCTGGTCCTCAACTGGGCATCACCGGAAGCTAGTGAATATGTTTCCACCTGCGCCTCATCTGGACCTGTTGACACTGGTCCTTACTTGGGCATCATTGTGACCATGATACTCTCTTATATACATGGGCCTCACCTGGACCTGGTGACTGTGGTCCCACCTGGGCCTCACCTGGACGTGGTGACTGGTTCCAACAGGGGTCTCACCTGGACCTGGTGACTCAGGTCCTCATATGGGCATCATTCACCTAGTTTCTCAGTCCCACATCGAGGCTTCACCTAGTCCTAGTGATTCTCGTCCCCCTCTGGGTCTCACCGTGACGTGGTGCCTCTGGTCCTCACCTATATATCACCAGAACCGGGTGACTTTGGTCCCCCTCTGGGACTCACCCGGAGCTGGGGACAGTGGTCCTCAACTGGTCCTCAAAAGGACCTGGTGAATCTACTCCTCACTTTGGCCTCGTCTAGACCTTGTGACTCTTTTCCCACCTGGCATCATTGGGACATGGTTACTCTGTTCCCCACCAGGGCCTCACCTGGACATGATAACTTTGCTCCACACTTTGGCCTCAACTGGTCCTGATGACTCTGGTCCCCCCACCTAGGCCTCAATCTGGACCTGGTGACTCTGGTCCCCAGCTTGGTCTCATCTGGACTGGTGACTCTGGTTCCCACATGAACCACACCTGGCACTGGTGACTGTGGTGTTCTTGTAGACTCATATTTACCTGGTGACTCTGGTCCCCACTTGGTCCTCACATGGATCTGGTGACTCTGGCCTGCAGGTTGGCCTCACCTGGACCTGGGGAGTGGGGTTGCCACCTGGGCCTCACCCATACCTGGTGACTCAGGTCCCCACGTGGGCCTCTTGGACCTGGTGAATCTGGTCCTTATCTGGTCCTCTCCCAGACTCTGGTCACCACCTAGGCCTCACCTGGACCTGGTGAATCTGGTCCCCATTAGACCTCACCCAGTCCTGGTGCCTTTGTTCTCCACCTGGACCTGATTGCTGTGGACTCCTTCTTGGCCTCACCTGGAACTGGTGAATCTGATTGGATCTGCACGTCACGCAGATCTGATGACTCTGGTCCTCACCTGGGCATCATTGGTACCTGGTGACTCTGTTCCACACCTGAGCCTCACCTGGACATGATGACTCTGGAACCTCTCTCGGCCTCACCCTGACCTGGTGACTCTGGTCCCCATCTGGATGTCACCTGGTCCAAGTGATTCTGGTAACCCTCTAGGACTCAACCAGATCTGGTGACTGTGATCCTCAACTGGGCCTCACCTGCACCTAGTGAATATGCTCCATCTGGGCCTCCTTTGGACCTGGTGACTCTGATCCCTACCTGGGCATCATCGGGACATGGTTCCATTGCATGGCCTGCAGGTTGTCCTCTTCTGGACCTGGTGACTCTGATCCCTACCTGGGCATCATCGGGACATGGTTCCACTGCATGGCCTGCAGGTTGGCCTCACCTGGACCTGAGAACTCTAGTCCCTACCTGGGCATCATCGGGACACGGTTCCTCTGCATGGCCTGCAGGTTGGCCTCACCTGGACCTGGTGAGTAGGGTTGCCAATTGTGCCTCACCCATTCCTGGTGACACAGGTCCCCACGTGGCCTCAATTGGAGCTCGTGAATCTGGTCCTTATCTGGTCCTCCCCGGAACTGGTAACTCTGGTCACCACCTGGGAATCACCTGGGCCTGGTGAATCTGGTCCCCATCTGGGCCTCACCCAGTCCTGGTGATTTTGTTCCCCAACTGAACCTGATTGCTGTGGACTCCTTCTTGGCCTCACCTGGAACTGGTGACTCTGATCCTAACTGGGCCTCATCCAGATCTGGTGACTCTGGTCCTCACCTGTGGAACATTATGACCTGTATACTCTGTTCCACACCTGAGCCTCACCTGGACATGATGACTCTGGAACCCCTCTGGGCCTCAGCCTGTCATGGTGACTCTGGTCCCCTTCTGGATGTCACCTAGACCAGGTGAATCTGGTACCACTCTAGGCCTCAACTTGACCTGGAGACTCTGGTCCTCAACTGGGCCTCACGGGGACCTAGTGAACATGCTCCCAACCTGCGCCTCATCTGGACCTGGTGACTCTGGTTCTCCCTGGGCATCATCGGGACATGGTTAATCTATTCCCCCTGGGACTGATCTGATGCTGGTAACTCTGGTCCTGACTTTGGCCTCTTCTCTACCAGGTAACTCTAGCTCCACCTGGGCCTCACCTGTAACTGGTGACTCTGATCCTAAGCATGGCCTCACCTGACCTGGAGACTGTGGTTCCCTTCGGGACCTTACCTAGACCTCTTGTCTCTGGTCCCACCTAGGCCTCAACAGGGCCTGGTGTCTCTGTTACCCACCTGAGTAGCATCAGGATATGGTTACACTGTTCACTAACAGTGACCCAGCCGGACTTATTAACTCTGGTCTTCACCTGGGCCAAACCTGGACATGGTGACACTGGTTCCCACCTGGGTCTCACCTGGACATGGTGATTCGGATCCCCACCTGGGTCTCACCTGTAACTGGTGATTCTCCTTCCCACATAGACATCATGTGGACCTGGTGGCTGCAGTGTTTCTAGATTCTCATGAACCTCGTGACTCTGGTCCCCACCAGGACCTCACCGGGACCTGGTGAGTGTGGTTGCCACCTGCACCTCACCTGGACCTGGTGATTCTGGTCTGCCCCTGAGACTACCCTGGATCTGGAGACTGTGGTCCCCACCTGGGCTTCACCTGGATCTGGTGACTCTGGTCCCCACCTGGGCTTCACCTGGATTTGGGGACTCTGGTCCCCATCTGGGTCTCACCTGGCCCTGTTGACCATGGTCCTCAACTGGGCAAAATTGGGACCCGGTGACTGTGTTCCATAACTGGACCTCACCTGGACCAGGTGACTCTGGTCCCCCTCTGGGTCTCACTGTGCCCTAGTGAGTGTGATCCCCACTTTGGCCTGACTTGGACCTGCTGACCCTGGTTGCCACCTGCGCCTGACCTCGAACTGTTGACTCTGGTTCTCTCAAGGGCCTCCCCTGTACCTGGTGATCCTGGTCCCCAATTGGGCCTCAACTGGACGTGGTGACTCTTGTCACCACTGGGGACTCACCTGGACATGATTACTGTGTTCCACACCTGGGCCTCACGTACACCTCTTGACCATGGTCCCAAGCCGTCCTCACGTGGACCTTTTGGCTCTGATTCCCGCCGGGGGCTCACGTGTATCTGGTAACTCTGATCCTCACCTCGGCCTCATCTGGACCTAGTGACTCTGGTCCCCACCTGGACCTCTCCTGGACCTGGTGACTCTTTTCCAACATGGACCTCACCTGGATCTGGTGCCTCTGGTCCTCAGTTTGGCCTCACCTGGACCTGGTGTCTCTCGTCCCCACTTTGACCTAACTCAGAACTGCTGAATCTTGCCCCACCTAGGCCGCACCCAGGCCTGGTGACTCTTGTCCCCAGCTATGCCTCAATTCGACATGATGAATCTGCTCCTCACGTGGTCCTCACATGGACCTGGGACTCACCTGGATAGAGTGGCTCTGGTTCCCACAAGGGGCTCACCTGATACTGCTGACTGTGGTCTTATCTATGCCTCACCAGGACCTAGTGATTCTGTGCCCCATCTGGGCCTGCATGGCCCTAGTGACTCTGGTCCTCACCCAGGCATCATTGGGACCTGGAAACTATATTCCACACCTGGGCCTCACTTTGACCAGGGACCTCTGGTCCCATTCTGGGCCTCAAACTAAACTGGATACTGTGGTTCCCCCTCTGTGACTCACCCTTACCTGGTGACTCTGGTCACAATTTGGCATCACTTCGGCCTGGTGATTCTGGTCCTTAGCTGGTCCGCACCTGGTTCTGGTGACTGGTCGCCACCTGGGCCTCACCTGGCCTTGGTGAATCCTGTTGCCACCTGCGCCTCACCTGGACCTTGTGACTCTGGTCTCACCTGGATCTCACCTGGATCTGGTGGCTCTAGTTCCCATATGGGGCTCTCCTGGACCTGGTTCCTGTGGTCTCCATCTGGCCTCACCTGGAACACAATGACTCTGATCCATATTTGGGCCTCTCCTGGACCTGTTGCCTCTGGTCCTTACCTGGGCATCATTGGGACCTGGATACTCTCTATATACCTGGGCCTCACCTGGACCTGGTGACTGTGGTCACACCTGGGCCTCACCTGGACGAGGTGACTGGTTCCCACAGGGACCTCACCTGGACCTGGTGACTCAGGGCCTCATATGGGCATCATGGGACCAGGGTTCTCAGTTCCACATCGGGGTCTCCTCTGGACCTAGTTATTCTCGTCCCACTCTGGGCCTCACCCTGACGTGGTGACTCTGGTCCCCAACTGGATGTCACTTTGACCAGGTGAATCTGGTACCGCTCTAGTCCTCAACCAGATCTGGTGACTTTGGTCCTCAACTGGGCCTCACCTGGACCTAGTGAATATGCTCCATGTGGGCCTCATTTGGACCTGGTGACTCTGGTCCCTACCTGGGCATCATCGGGACATGTTTCCACTGCATGGCCTGCAGGTTGGCCTCCCCTGGACCTGGTGCGTGTGGTTGCCAACTGCACCTCACGTGGACCTGGTGATTCTGGTCTACACCTGAGATTACCCTGGATCTGGTGACTGTGGTCCCCAACTGGGCTTCACCTGGATTTGGGGACTCCGGTCCCCATCTGGGCCTCACCTGGCCCTGTTGACCATGGTCCTCAAGTGGGAAAATTTGGGACGCGGTGAATGTGTTCCACAACTGGACCTCACCTGGACCAAGTGACTCTGGTCCCACTCTGCATCTCACCGTGCCCTAGTGACTGTGAAGCCCACTTGGCCTGACTTGGACCTGCTGCCCCTGGTTGCCACATGCGCCTGACCTCGAAATGTTGACTCTGCTTTATTCAAGGACCTCTCCTGTACCTGGTGATCCTGGTCACCACCTGGGCTTCACCTTGACGTGGTGTCTCTTGTCACCACCGTGGACTCACCTGGACCTGGTTACTGTGTTCTACTCCTGGGCCCCAAGTAGACCTGTTGACCATGGTCCCCAAGCCGTCCTCAAAAGTACCTGTTGCCTCTGATACCCATCGGGGCCTCACGTGTACCTGGTAACTCTGGTCCTCACCTGCGCTGCAACTGGACCTAGTGACTCTGGTCCCCACCTGTACGTCACCTGGATCTGGTAACTCTGGTCCCCACCTGGACCTCACCTCGATCTGGTGACTCTGGTCCTCAGTTTGGCCTCACCTGGACCTGGTGTCTCTCGTCCCCACTTTGACCTAACTCAGAACTGCTGAATCTTGCCCCATCTAGGCCGCACCCAAACCTGGTGACACTTGTCACCAGCTATGCCTCAATTCGACATGATGAATCTGGTCCTCACGTGGGACTCACATGGACCTGGGACTCAGCTGGATAGAGTGGCTCTGGTTCCCACAAGGGGCTCACCTGATACTGCTGACTGTGGTCTTATCTATGGCTCACCAGGACCTAGTGAATCTGTTCCCCATCTGGGCCTGCATGGCCCTAGTGTCTCTGGTCCTAACCCAGGCATCATTGGGATCTGGATACTCTATTCCACACCTGGGCCTCACTTTGACCAAGGAACTCTGGTCCCATTCTGGGCCTCAAACTAAACTGGTTACTCTGGTTCCCCCTCTGGGCCTCACCCTTACTTGGTGACTCTGGTCACCCCTTGGGTTTCACTTGGGCCTGGTGAATCTGGTACTTAGCTGTTCCTCACCTGGATCTGGTGACTGGTCGACACCTGGGCTTCACCTGGTCTTGGTGAATCCTGTTGCCACCTGCGCCTCACCCAGACCTTTTGACTGTGGTCCCACGTGGACCTCACCTGGATCTGGTGGCTCTGGTTCCCATATTGGGCTCTCCTGGACCTGGTTCCTGTGGTCTCCATCTGGCCTCACCTGGAACACAATGACTCTGATCCATATTTGCGCCTCTCCTGGACCTGCTGACTCTGGTCCTTACCTGGGCATCATTGGGACCTGGATACTCTCTTATATAACTAGGCCTCACCTGGACCTGGTGACTGTGGCCCCACCTGGGCCTCACCTGGACGAGGTGACTGGTTCCCACAGGGACCTCACCTGGACGTGGTGACACAGGTCCTCATATGGTCATCATGGGTCCTGGTATCTCAGTTCCACATCGGGGCCTCACCTGGACCTAGTGATTCTCGTCCGACTCTGGATCTCTCCCTGACGTGCTGACTCTGGTCCCCACCTGGATATCACCAGAACCGGGTGACGCTGGTCCCCCTATGGGTTTCACCCGGAGCTGGGGACACTGGTCCTCAACTGGTCCTCGAAAGGACCTGGTGATTCTACTCCTGACTTAGGCCTCTTCTGGATCTTGTGACTCTTTTCCCACCTGGCATCAAGGGGACATGGTTACTCTGTTCCCCACCTGGGCCTCACCTGGACATGATAATTTTGCTCCGGACTTAGGCCTCAACTGGTCCTGATGAATCTGGTCCCCCCACCTAGGCCTCAATCTGGACCTGGTGACTTGTCTCCACCTGGGTCTTACCTGGACCTGGTGACTCTCGTTCCCACATAAACCACAACTGGACCTGGTGACTGTGGTGTTCTTGTAGACTCACATTTACCTGGTGACTCCGGTCCCCACTTGGGCCTCACCTGGATCTGGTTACTCTGGCCTGCAGGTTGGCCTCACTGGACCTGGTGAGTGGGGTTGCCAAAAGGACCTCACCCATACCTGGTGACTCAGGTCCCCACGTAGGCCTCTTGGACCTGGTGAATCTGGTCCTTCCCTGGTCCTCTCCCAGAACCGGGGACTCTGGTGACCACCTGGTTCTCACCTTGACCTGGTTAATCTGGTCCCCATCTGGGCCTCACCCAGTCCTGGTGACTTTGTTCCCCACCTGGACCTGATTGCTGTGGACTTTTTCTTGGCCTCACCTGGAACTGGTGACTCTGATCCTATCTGCGCGTCACCCAGACCTGGTGACTCTGGTCCTCACCTGGTCATCATTGGTACCTGGTGACTCTGTTCCACACCTGAGCCTCACCTGCACATGATGACTCTGGAACCTCTCTGGGCCTCACCCTGACCTGGTGACTCTGGTCCCCATCGGGATGTCACCTGGACCAGGTGATTCTGGTACCCCTCTAGTCCTCAACCAGATCTGGTGATTCTGTTCCTCAACTGGGCCTCACCTGTACCTAGTGAATATGCTCCATCTGGGCCTCATTTGGACCTGGTGACTGTCGTCCCTACCTGGGCATCATCGGGAAATGGTTCCACTGCATGGCCTGCAGGTTGGCCTCACCTGGACCTGGTAACTCTGGTCCCTACCTGGGCTTCATCGGGACATGGTTCCTCTGCATGGCCTGCAGGTTGGCCTCACCTGGACCTGGTGAGTGGTTTTGCCACCTGGGCCTCACCCATGCCTGGTGACACAGGTCCCCACGTGTCCTCACTTGGACCTGGTGAATGTGGTACTTACCTAGTCCTCACCCGGAACTGGTAAATCTGGTCACCACCTGGGCATCACCTAATCCTGGTGACTTTGTTCCCCACCTGGACCTGATTGCTGTGGAAACCTTCTTGGCCTCACCTGGATGTGGTAACTCTGATCCTAACTGGGCCTCTCCCAGATCTGGTGACTCTGGTCCACACATGTGGACCATTATGACCTGGATACTCTGTTCCACACCTGAGCCTCACCTGGAAAGGATGACTCTGGATCCACTCTGGGCCTCACCCTGACATGGTTACTCTGGTCCCCATCTGGATGTCACCTAGACCAGGTGAATCTGGTACCCCTCTAGGCCTCAACCAAACCTGGTGACTCTAGTCCTCAACTGGGCCTCACCGGGACCTTGTGAATATGCTCCCCAACTGCGCCTCATCTGGACATGATGACTCTCGTTCTACGTGGGCATCATCGGGACATGGTTACTATATTCCCCTCTGGGACTGACCTGATCCTTGTAACACTGGTCTGACTTTGGCATTTTCTGTACCAGGTGACTCTGGCTCCACCTGGGCCTCACCTGTAACTGGTGACTCTGATCCTAAGAATGGCCTCACCTGACCTGGTGACTGTGGTTCCCATCGGGACCTCACCTGGACCTCATGTCTCTGGTCCCAGCTGGGCCTCACCAGGACCTGGTGTCTCGGTACCCACCTCGGTAGCATCAGGATATGGTTACACTGTTCAATAACAGTGACCCAGCTGTACGTATTAACTCTAGCCTTCACCTGGGCCACACCTGGACATGGTGATACTGGTTCCCACCTGGGTCTCACCTGGACATGGTGAGACGGATCCCCACCTGGTCCTCACCTGTAACTGGTGATTCTCGTTCCACATGGACATCATGTGGACCTGCTGGCTGCAGTGTTTCTAGCTTCTCATGTACCTCGTGACTCTGGTACCCACCAGGGCCTCACCGGGACCTGGTGAGTGTGGTTGCCACCTGCACCTCACCTGGACCTGGTGATTCTGGTCTGCACCTGAGACTACCCTGGATCTGGTGACTGTGGTCCCCACCTGGGCTTCACCTGGATTTGGGGACTCCGGTCCCCATCTGGGCCTCAATTGTCCCTGTTGACCATGGTCCTTAACTGGGCAAAATTGGGACCCGTTGCCTGTGTTCCACAACTGGACCTCACCTGGAACAGATGACTCTGGTCCCCCTCTGGGTCTCACCGTGCCCTAGTGACTGTGAACCCCACTTTGGCCTGGCTTCGACCTGCTGACCCTGGTTGCCACCTGCGCCTGACCTCGAACTGTTGACTCTGGTACTTTCAAGGGCCTCCCCTGTACCTGGTGATCCTGGTGCCCACCTGGGCCTGACCTGGACTTGGTGACTCTTGTCTCCACCGGGGACTCACCTGGACCTGCTTACTGTGTTCCACACCTGGGCCTCAAGTACACCTCTTGACCATAGTCCCCAAGACCGCCTAACATGGACCTGTTATCTCTGATTCCCACCGGGGCCTCACGTGTACCTGGTAACTCTGGTCCTCACCTGGGCCTCATCTGCACCTAGAGTCTCTGGTCCCCACCTGGACTTCACCTGGATCTGGTGACTCTGGTCCCCAACTGGAACTCACCTCAATCTGGTGACTATGGTCCTCAGTTTGGCCTCACCTGGACCTGGTGAGTGGGGTTGCCACCTGGGCCTCACCCATACCTGGTGACTCAGGTCCCCGCGTGGGCCTCTTGGACCTGGTGAATCTGGTCCTTACCTGGTTCTCTCCCAAACCTGGGGACTCTGGTCACCACCTGGGCCTCACGTGGACCTGGTGTATCAGGCCCCATCTGGGCCTCACCCATCCTGGTGACTTTGTTCCCCACCTGGACCTGATTTCTGTGGACTCCTTCTTGGCCTCACCTGGAACTGGAGACTCTGATCCTAAATGGGTCTCACCCAGATCTGGTGACACTGGTCCTCACCTGTGGACCATTATGACCTGGATACTCTGTTCCACACCTGAGCCTCACCTGGGCATGATGACTCTGGATACCCTCTGAGCCTCAGCCTGAGATGGTGACTCTGATCCACATCTGGATGTCACCTAGACCAGGTGAATCTGGTACCCCTCTAGGCCTCAACTTGACCTGGTGACTCTGGTCCCACCTGGGCCTAAACAGGACCTGGTGTCTCTGGTACCCACCTGGGTAGCATCAGGATATGGTTACACTGTTCACTAACAGTGACCCAGCCGGACCTATTAACTCTGGGTTCACCTGGGCCACACCTAGATATGGTGACACTGGTTCCCACCTGGGTCTCACCTGGACATGGTGAGTCGGATCCCCACCTGGTCCTCACCTGTAACTGGGAATTCTCGTTCCCACATGGACATGATGTGTACCTGGTGGCTGCAGTGTTTCTAGCTTCTCATGTACCTCGTGACTCTGGTCCCCACCAGGGCCTCACCGGGACCTGGTGAGTGTGGTTGCCACTTGCACCTCACCTGGACCTGGTGATTCTGGCCTGCACCTGAGAATACCCTGGATCTGGTGACTGTGGTCCCGATCTGGTCTTCACTTGGATTTGAGTCTCCGGTCCCCATATCTGGCTCACCTGGCCCTGTTGACCATGGTCCTCAACTGGGCAAAATTGGGACTCAGTGACTGTGTTCCACAACTGGACATCACCTGGACCAGGTGACTCTGGTCCCCCTCTGGGTCTTACCGTGCCCTTGTGACTGTGACCCCCACTTTGGCCTGACTTAGAGCTGCTGACCCTGGTTGCCACCTGTCCCTTACCTCAAACTGTTGACTCTGGTACTTTCAAGGGCCTCCCCTCTACCTGGTGATCCTGGTCCCCACCTGGGTCTCACCTGGACGTGGTGACCCTTGTCACCACCGGGGACTCACCTGGACCTGCTTACTGTGTTCCACACCTGGGCCTCAAGTACACCTCTTGACCATGGTCCCCAAGCACGCCTCACATGGACCTGTTGCCTCTGATTCCCACCGGGTCCTCACGTTTACCTGGTAACTCTGGTCCTCACCTGGGCCTCATCTGGACCTAGTGACTCTGGTCCCCACCTGGACTTCACCTGGATCTGGTGACTCTGGTCCCCACCTGGACCTCACCTGGATCTGGTGACTCTGGTCGTCACTTTGGCCTCACCTGGACCTGGTGTCTCTCGTCCCACTTTGACTTAACGCAGAACTGCTGAATCTTGCCCCACCTAGGCCGCACCCACACCTGGTGACTCTTGTCCCCAACTATGCCTCAATTCGACCTGATGAATCTAGTCCTCACGTGGGCCTCACATGGACCTGGGACTCAGCTGGATAGAGTGGCTCTGGCTCCCACAAGGGGCTCACCTGTTACTGCTGACTGTGGTCTTATTCTATGCCTCACCAGTACCTAGTTATTCTGTTCCACATCTGGGCCTGCATGTCGCTAGTGACTCTGGTCCTCACCCAGGCATCATTGGGACCTGGATACTCTATTCCATATCTGGGTCTCACTTTGACCAGGGATTTCTGGTCCCATTCTGGGCCTCAAACTAAATGGTTACCCTGGTTCCCCCTCTGGTCCTCACCCTTACTTGGTGACTCTGGTCACCCCTTGGGCTTCACTTGGGCCTGGTGAGTCTGGTCTTTAGCTGGTCCTCACCTGGATCTGGTGATTGGTCGCCACCTGGGTCTACCTGGACTTGGTGAATCCTGTTGCCACCTGTGCCTCAAATGGACCTGTGACTGTGGTCCCACCTGGACCTCACCTGGATCTAGTGGCTCTGGTTCCCATATGGGGCTCTCCTTTACCTGGTTCCTGTGATCTCCATCTGGCCTCCCCTGGAACACAATGACTCTGATCCATATTTGGGCCTCTCCTGGACCTGTTGACTCTGGTCCATCCCTGGGCATCATTAGGACCTGGATACTCTCTTATATACTTGGGCCTCACCTGGACCTGGTGACTGTGGTCCCACCTGGGCCTCACCTGGATGAGGTGACTGGTTCCCACAGGGACCTCTCCTGGACCTGGTGACTCAGGTCCTCATATGGGCATCTTGGGACCTGGGTTCTCAGTTCCACATCGGGGCCTCACTTCGACCTAGTGATTCTCGGCCCCTCTGGGCCTCACCCTGACGTGGTGACTCTGCTCCCCACCTGGATATCACCAGAACCGGGTGACTCTGGTCCCCATCTGGGACTCAACCGGACCTGGGGACACTGTTCCTCAACTGGGCCTCAACAGGACCTGGTGAATCTACTCCTCACTTAGGCCTCTTCTGGACCTTGTGACTCTTCCCACCTGGCATTAATGGGAAATGGTTATTCTGTTCCCCACCTGGGCCTCAACTGGACATGATAACTTTGCTCCACACTTTGGCCTCAACTGGCCCTGATGACTCTGGTCCCCCCACCTAGGCCTCAATCTGGACCTGGTGACTGTGGTCCCCACCTGGGTCTCACCTGGATCTGGTGACTCTCGTTCCCACATGAACCACACCTGGACCTGGTGACTGTGGTGTTCTGGTAGACTCACATTTACATGGTGACTCCGGTCCCCGCTAGGGCCTCACCTGTATCTGGTGACTCTGGCCTGCAGGTTTGCCTCACCTGGACCTGGTGAGTGGGGTCGCCACCTGGGCCTCACCCATACCTGGTGACTCAGGTCCCCACGTGGGCCTCTTCTACCTGGTGAATCTGGTCCTTACTTGTTCCTTTCCTAGACCCGGGGACACTGGTCACCACCTGGGCTTCACCTAGACCTGGTGAATCTGGTCCCCATCTGAGCCTCACCCAGTCCTGGTGACTTTGTTCCCCACCTGGACCTGATTGCTGTGATCTCTTTCTTGGCCTCACCTGGAACTGGTGACTCTGATCCTATCTGCGCGTCACCCAGACCTGGTGACTCTGGTCCTCACCAGGGCATCATTGGTACCTGGTGACTCTGTTCCACACCTGAGCCGCACCTGGACATGAGGCTCTGGACTCTCGAACCACTCTGGGCCTAACCCTGCCTGCTGACTCTGGTCTCCATCTGGATGTCACCTGGACCAGGTGATTCTGGTACCCCTCTCTGCCTCAACCACTTCTGTTGACTCTGGTCCTCAACTGGGCCTCACCTGGAGCTAGTGAATATGCTCCATCTGGGCCTCCTTTGGACCTGGTGACTCTGGTCCCTATCTGGGCATCATCAGGACATGGTTCCTCTGCATGGCCTGCAGGTTGGCCTCACCTGGACCTGCTGAGTGGCGTTGTCACCTTGGCCTCACCCAAGCCTGGTGACACAGGTCCCCACGTGGGTCTCACTTGGACCTTGTGAATCTGGTCTTACCTGGTCCTCACCCGGAACTCCTAACTCGGGTCACCACTTGGGAATCACATGAACCTGGTTAATCTGGTGTCCATCTGGTCCTCATCCAGTCCTGGTGACTTTATCAACCCACCTGGACTTGATTGCTGTAGACTCCTTCTTGGCCTCACCTGGAACTGGTGACTCTGAATCTAACTGGGCCTCACCCATATCTGGTGACTCTGGTCCTCACCTATGGACCATTATGACCTGGATACTCTGTTCCACACCTGAGCCTCACCCTGACATGATGACTCTGGTCCCCATCCGGATGTCTCCTAGACTAGGTGAATCTGGTATCCCTCTAGGCGTCAACTTGACCTGGTGACTCTGGTCCTCAACTGGGCCTCACGGGGACCTAGTGAACATGCTCCCCACCTGTGCCTCATCTGTACCTGGTGACTCTGGTTCTATCTGGACATCATCGAGACATGGTTACTCTATTCCCCACTGGGAATGACCTAATCCTGGTAACTCTGGTCTTGACTTTGGCCTCTTCTGTACCAGGTGACTGTGGCTCCACCTGGACCTCACCTGTAACTGGTGACTCTGATTCTAAGCATGGCCTCACCTGACCTGGTGACTGTGGGTTCCCATCGGGACCTCACCTGGACCTCATGTCTCCGGTCCCACCTGGGCCTTACCAGGACCTGGTGTCTCTGGTACCCACATGGGTAGCATCAGGATATGGTTACACTGTTCACTAACAGTGACACAGCCGGACCTATTAACTCTAGTCTTCACCTGGGCCACACCTGGACATGGTGACACTGGTTCCCACATGGGCCTCACCTGGACATTGTAAGTCGGATCCCCACCTGGTCCTCACCTGTAACTGGAGATTCTCGTTCCCACATGGACATCATGTGGACATGGTGGCTGCAGTTTTTCTAGGTTCTCATGTAACTCGTGACTCTGGTCCCCACCAGGGCCTCACCGGGACCTGGTGAGTGTGGTTGCCACCTGCACCTCATCTGGACCTGGTGATTCTGGTCTGCACCTGAGGCTACCCTGGATCTGGTGACTGTGGTCCCCACCTGGGCTTCACCTGGAATTGGGGACCCCGGTCCCCATCTGGGCCTCACCTGGCCCTTTTGACCATGGTCCTCAACTGGGCAAAATTTGGGACCCGGTGACTGTGTTCCACAACTGGACCTCACCTGGACAGGTGTCTCTGGTCCCCCTCTGGGTCTCACCGTGCCCTAGTGACTGTGACCCCATTTGGCCTGACTTGGACCTGCTGACCCTGGTTGCCACCTGCGCCTGACCTCGAACTGTTGACTCTGGTTCTTTCAAGGGCCTCCCCTGGACCTGGTGATCCAGGCCCCCACCTGGGGCTCACCTGGACGTGGTGACCCTTGTCACCACTGGGGACTCACCTGGACCTGGTTACAGTGTTCCACACCTGGGCCTCAAGTAGACCTGTTGACCATGATCCCCAAGCTGGCCTCACATGGACCTGTTGCCTCTGATCCCCACCAGGGCCTCACGTGTACCTGGTAACTCTGGTCCTCACCTGGGCCTCATCTGCACCTAGTGACTCTGCTCCCAACCTGGGCTTCACCTCGATCTGGTGACTGGTCCCCACCGGGACTTGACCTGGATCTGGTGACTCTGGTCCCCACCTGGACCTCTCCTGGACCTGGCGACTCTCTTTCCAACATGCACCTCACCTGGATCTGGTGACTCTGGTCCTCAGTTTGGCCTCACCTTGACCTGGTGACTCAGGTCCTCATATGGGCATCATTGAACCTGGTTTCTCAGTTCCTCATCGGGGCCTCACCTGGACCTAGTGATTCTCGTCCCCCTCTGGGCTTCTCTCTGATGTGGTGACTCTGGTCCCCACCTGGATATCACCAGAACCGGGTGACTCTGGTCCCCCTCTGGGACTCACCCGGAGATCGGGACACTGGTCCTAAACTGGGCCTCAACAGGACTTGGTGAATCTACTCCTCAATTAGACCTCATCTGTATCTTGTGACTCTTTTCCCACCTGGCATCAATGGGACATGATTTCTCTGTTCCCCACCTGGGGCTCACCTGGACATGATAACTTTGCTCCACACTTTGGCCTCAACTGGTCCTGATGACTCTGGTTCCCCCAGCTAGGCCCCAATCTGGACCTGGTGACTGTGGTCCCCACCTGGGTCTCACCTGGACCTGGTGACTCTCGTTCCCACATAAACTAAACCGGGACCTGGTGACTGTGGTGTACTTGTAGACTCACATTTTCGTGGTGACTCCGGTACCCACTAGGGCCTCACCTGGATCTGGTGACTCTGGCCTGCAGGTTGGGCTCACCTGGACCTGGTGAGTGGGGTTGACACCTGGGCCTCACCCATACCTGGTGACTCAGGTCTCCACGTGGGCCTCTTGGACGTGGTGAATCTTGTTCTTACCTGGTCCTTTCCCAGGCCCGGGGACTCTGGTCACCACCTGGTTCTCACCTGGACCTGGTGAATCTGGTCCCCATCTGTGCCTCACCCAGTCCTGGTGACTTTTTTCCCCACCTGGACCTGATTGCTGTGGACTCTTTCTTGGCCTCACCTGAAACGGGTGAATCTGATCGTATCTGAGTGTCACCCAAACCTGGTGACTCTGGTCCTCAACTACCCATCATTGGTACCTGGAGACTCTGATCCACACCTGAGCCTCACCTGAACATGATGACACTGGAACCTCTCTGGGCCTCACACTGACCTGGTGACCCTGGTCCCCATCTGGATGTCACCTGGACCTGGTGATTCTTGCACCCCTCTAGGACTCAACCAGATCTGGTGACTCTGGTCCTCAACTGGGCCTCACCTGGACCTAGTGAATATGCTCCATCTGGGCCTCATCTGGACCTGGTGACTCTGGTCCCTACCTGGGCATCATCGGGACATGGTTACTCTATTCCACACTGGGAATGACCTGATCCTGGTAACTCTGGTCCTCTCTTTGGACTCTGCTGTACCAGGTAACTCTGGCTCTACCTGGGCCTCACCTGTAACTGGTGACTCTGATCCTACGCATGGCCTCATCTGACCTGGTGACTGTGCTTCCCATCGGGACCTCACCTGGACCTGATGTCTCCGGTCCCACCTGGGCCTTACCAGGACCTGGTGTCTCTGGTACCCACATGGGTAGCATCAGGATATGGTTACACTGTTTACTAACAGTGACACAGCCGGACCTATTAGCTCTGGGCTTCACCTGGGCCACACCTGGACATGGTGACACTGGTTCCCACCTGGGTCTCACCTGGACATGGTGAGTCGGATCCCCACCTGGTCCTCACGTGTAACTGGTGATTCTCGTTCCCACATGGACTCATGTGCAACTGGTGGCTGCAGTGTTTTCAGCTTCTCATGTACCTCTTGACTCTGGTTCCCACCAGGGCCTTACCGGAACCTGGTGAATCTGGTCCCCATCTGGGCCATACCCAGTCCTGGTGACTTTGTTCCCCACCTGGACCTGATTGCTGTGGACTCATTCTTGGCCTCACCTGAAACGGGTGACTCTGATCCTATCTGCGCGTCACCTAGACCTGGTGACTCTGGTCCTCACCTGGGCATCATTGGTACCTGGTGACTCTGTTGCACACCTGAGCCTCACCTGGACATCATGACTCTGGAACCTCTCTGGGCATCAACCTGACCTGGTGACTCTGGTCCCAAATGGAAATCACCTGGACCAGGGGAGTCTGGTACCCCTCTGGGCCTCAACCAGGTCTGGTGACTCTGGTCCTCAACTGGGTCTCACCTGGACCTAGTGAATATGCTCCATCTGGGCCTCATTTGGACCTGGTGACTCTGGTACCTACCTGGGCATCATCGGGACATGGTTCCACTGCATGATTGCAGGTTGGCCTCACCTGGACCTGGTAACTCTGGTCCCTACCTGGGCATCATCGGGACATGGTTCCACTGCATGGCCTGTAGGTTGGCCTCACCTGGACCTGGTAACTATCATCCCTACCTGGGCATCATTGGGACCTGGTTCCTCTGCATGGCCTGGAGGTTGGCATCACCTGGACTTGGTGAGTGGGTTTGTCACCTGGGTCTCACCCATGCCTAGTGACACAGGTCCCCACGTGGGCCTCACTTGGACCTGGTGAATCTGGTCCTTACCTGTTGGTCACCTGGAACTGGTAACTCTGGTCACCACCTGGGAATCACCTGGTCCTGGTGAATCTGGTCCCCATCTGTGCCTCACCCAGTCCTGTTGACTTTCTTCCCCACCTGGACCTGATTGCTGTGGACTCCTTTTTGGCCTCACCTGGAACTGGTGACTCTGATCCTAACTGGGCCTCACCAAGATCTCGTGACTCTGGTCCTCCCCTGTGGAACATTATGACCTGGATACTCTGTTCCACACCTGTGCCTCACCTGGATATGATGACTCTGGATCCCATCTGGGCCTCAGCCTGACATGGGGACTCTGGTCTGGATGTCACCAGACCAGGTGAATCTGGTACCCCTCTAGGCCTCAACTAGACCTGGTAACTCTGACCTCAACTGGGCCTCAACGGGACCTAGTGAACATGCTCCCCACCTGCGCCACATCTGGACCTGGTAACTCTGGTTATTCCTGGGCATCATCGGGACATGGTTACTCTATTCCCACTTGGAGTGACCTGATCCTGGTAACTCTGGTCCTGACTTTGGCCTCTTCTGTACCAGGTGACTCTGGCTCCACCTGGGCCTCACCTGTAACTTGTGACTCTGATCCTAAGCATGGCTAACCTGACCTGGTGACTGTGGTTCCCATCGGGACCTCACCTGGACCTCATGTCTCTGGTCCCATTTGGGCCTCACAAGGACCTGGTGTCTCTGCTATCCACCTGGGTAGCATTAGGATATGGTTACACTGTTCACTAACAGTGACCCAGCCGGACCTATTAACTCTGGTCTTTACCTCGGCCACACCTGGATTTGGTCACACTTGTTCCCACCTGGGTCTCACCTGGACATGGTGAGTCGTATCCCCACCTGGTCCTCGCCTGTAACTGGTGATTCTCGTTCCCACATGGAGATCATGTGGACCTGATGGCCGCAGTGTTTCTAGCTTCTTTTTTTTTAATTTTTATTTATTTATGATAGTCACAGAGAGAGAGAGAGGCAGAGACACAGGCAAAGGGAGAAGCAGGCTCCATGCACCGGGAGCCCGACGTGGGATTCGATCCCTGGTCTCCAGGATCGTGCCCTGGGCCAAAGGCAGGCGCCAAACCGCTGCGCCACCCAGGGATCCAATGTGTTTCTAGCTTCTCATGTACCTCGTGACTCTGTTCCCCACCAGTGCCTCACCGGGACCTGGTGAGTTTGGTTGCCACCTGCACCACACCTGGACCTGGTGATTCTGGTCTGCACCTGAGACTACCCTGGATCTGGTGACTGTGTCCCCACCTGGGCTTCACCTGGATTTCGGGACTCCGGTCCCCATCTGGGCCTCACCTGGCCCTGTTGACCATGGTCCTCAACTGGGCAAATTTGGGACCTGGTGACTGTGTTCCACAACTGGACCTCACCTGGACCAGGTGACTCTGGTCCCCCTCTGGGTCACACCGTGCCCTAGTGACTGTGAACCCCACTTTGGCCTGACTTGGACTTGCTTACCCTGGTTGCCACCTGCGCCTGTCCTCGAACTGTTGACTCTGGTACTTTCAAGGGCCTCCCGTCTACCTGGTGATCCTGGACCCCACCTGGGCCTCACCTGGACGTAGTGAATCTAGTCACCACGGGGGGACTCACCTGCACCTGCTTACTGTGTTCCACACCTGGTTCTCAAGTGGACCTGTTGACCATGGTCCCCAAGCCGGACTCACATGGACCTGTTGCCTCTGATCTCCACCGGCTCCTCACGTGTACCTGGTAACTTTGGTCCTCACCTGGGCCTCATCTGGACCTAGTGACTCTGGTCCCCACCTGGGCTTCACCTCGATCTGGTGACTCTGGTCCCCACCTGGACTTCACCTGGATCTAGTGACTGTGGTCCCAACCTGGTCCTCTCCTGGACATGGTGACTCTCTTTCCAACATGGACCTCACCTGGATCTGGTGTCTCTGGTCCTCACTTTGGCTTCACCTGGACCTGGTGTCTCTCGTCCCCATTTTGACCTAACTCAGAACTGCTGAATCTTGCCCCACCTAGGCCGCACACAGACCTGGTGACACTTGTCCCCAGCTATGTCTCAATTAGACCTGATGAATCCGGTCCTCACATGGGCTTCACATGGACCTGGGACTCAGCTGGATAGAGTGGCTCTGGTTCGCACAAGGGGCTCACCTGATACTGGGGACTGTGGTCTTATTCTATGCCTCACCAGGACCTAGTGATTCTGTTCCCCATCTAGGCCTGCATGGCCCTAGTGACTCTGGTCCTCACCCAGGCATCATTCGGAACTGGATACTCTATTCCACTCCTGGGCCTCTCTTTCACCAGAGTCCTTTGGTCCCATTCTGGGCCTCAAACTAAACTGGTTACACTGTTTTCCCCTCTGGACCTCACCCTTTCCTGGTGACACTGGTCACCCCTTGGGCTTCACCTGGGCCTGGTGATTCTTGTCCTTAGCTGGTCCGCACCTGGATCTGGTGACTGGTCGCCACCTGGGCCTCACCTGGACTTGGTGAATCATGTTGCCACCTGCGCCTCACCTGGACCTTGTGACTGTGGTCCCACCTGGACTTCACCAGGATCTGGTGGCTCTGGTTCCCATATGGGGCTCTCCTGGACCTGGTTCCTGTGGTCTCCATCTGGCCTCACCTGGAACACAATGACTCTGATCCATATTTGGGCCTCTCCTGGACCTCTTGTCTCTGTTACGTAATTGGTCATCATTGGGACGTGGATACTCTCTTATATACCTGGGCCTCACCTGGACCTGTTGACTGTGGTCACACCTGGGCCTCACCTGGACCTCCTGACTGTGGTCCCACCTGGGCCTCACCGAGACGAGATGACTGGTTCCCACTGGGACCTCACCTGGACCTGGTGACTAAGGTCCTCATATGGGCATTATGGGGCCTGGTTTCTGAGTTCCACATCGGGGCCTCACCTGGACCTAGTGATTCTCGTCCCCCTCTCGGCCTCACCCTGACGTGGAGACTCTGGTCCCCACCTGGATATCACCAGAACCGGGTGACTCTGGTCCCCCTCTAGGACTCATCCGGACCTGGGGACACTGGTCCTCAACTGGGCCTCAACAGGCCCTGGTGAATCTACTCCTCACTTAGGCCTCGTCTGGACCTTGTGACTCTTTTCCCACCTGGCATCAATGGGATATGGTTACTCTGTTCCCCACCTGGGCCTCACTTGGACATGATATCTTTGCTCCATACTTTGGTCTCAACTGGTCCTGATGACTCTGGTCCCCCACCTAGGCCTCAATCTGGACCTGGTGACTGTTGTCCTCACCTGGATCTCACCTGGACCTGGTGACTCTCGTTCCCACATGAACCACACCTGGACCTGGTGACTGTGGTGTTCTTATAGACTCATATTTACCTGGTCACTCCGGACCCCATTATGGCCTCACCTGGATCTGATGACTTTGTCCTGCAGGTTGGCCTCACCTGGACCTGTTGAGTGGGGTTGCCACCTTGGCCACACCCATCCTGGTGACTCAGGCCCCACGTGGGCCTCTTGGATCTGGTGAATCTGGTCCTTACCTGGTCCTCTCCCAGACCTGGGGACTCTGGTCAATACCAGGACCTCACCTGGACCTGGTGAATCTGGTCTCCATCTGGGCCTCACCCAGTCCTGGTGACTTTGTTCCCCACCTGGACCTGATTGCTGTGGACTCTTTCTTGGCCTCATCTGGAACTGGTGACTCTGATCCTATCTGCGCGTTACCCAGATCTGGTGACTCTGGTCCTCACCTTGGCATCACTGGTACCTGCTTACTCTGTTCCACACTTGAGCCTCACCTGGACATGACTACTCTGGAACCTCCCTGGGGTCAGCCTGACACGGTGACTCTGGTCGCCATCTGAAAGTCACCGAGACCAGGTGAATCTTGTACACCTCTTGGCGACAACTTGACCTGGTGACTCTGGTCCTCAACTGGGCCTCACCGGGACCTAGTGAACATGCTCCCCAACTGCGCCTCATCTGGACCTGGTGACTCAGGTTCTACCTGGGCTTCATCGGGACATTGTTACTCTGTTCCCTTCTGGGACTGACCTGATCCTGGTAACTCTGCTCCTGACTTTGGCCTCTTCTGTACCAGGTTATTCTGGCTCGAGCTGGGCCTCACTTGTAACTCGTGACTCTGATCCTAAGCATGGCCTCAGCTGAAATGGTGACTGTGGTTCCCATCGGGACCTCACCTGGACCTCATGTCTCTGGTCCCTCCTGGGCCTCACCAGGACCTGGTGTCTCTTGTACCCACCTGGGTAGCATCAGGATATGGTTACACTGTTCACTATCAGTGACCCACCCGGACCTATTAACTCTGGTCTTCACAAGGGCCACACCTGGAGATGCTGACACTGGTTCCCACCTGGTTTTCACCTGGACATGGTGAGTCGGATCCCCACGTGGTCCTCACGTGTAACTGGTGATTCTCGTTCCCACATGGACATGATGTGGACCTGATGGCTTCAGTGTTTCTAGCCTCTCATGTACCTAGTGACTCTGGTCCCCACCAGGGCCTCACCGGGACCTAGTGTGTGTGGTCGCCACCTGTACCTCACCTGGACCCGGTGATTCTGGTCTACACCTGAGACTCCCCTGGATCTGGTGACTGTGGTCCCCACCTGGGCTTCACCTGGATTTCGGGACTCCGGTCCCCATCTGGGTCTGACCTGGCCCTGTTGACCGTGGTCCTCAACTGGGCAAAATTGTGACCCGTTGACTGTGTTCCACAACTGGACCTCACCTGGACCAGGTGACTCTGGTCCCCCTCTGGGTCTCACCGTGCCCTAGTAACTGTGAACCCCACTTTGGCCTGACTTCGACCTGCTGAACCTGCTTGCTACCTGCCCCTGACATCGAAATGTTGACTCTGGTTCTTTCAAGGGCCTCCCCTGTACCTGGCGATCCTGGTGTCCACCTTGCCCTCACCTGCACGTGGTGACTCTTGTCCCCAACGGGGACTCACCTGGACCTGCTTACTGTGTTCCACACCTGGGCCTCAAGTAGACCTGTTGACCATGGTCCCCAAGCCGTGCTCACATGGACCTGTTGCCTCTGAACCCCACCGGGGCCTCACGTGTACCTGGTAACTCTGGTCCTCACCTGGGCATCATTGGTACCTGGTGACTCTGTTCCACACCTGAGGCTCCCCTGGACATGATGACTCTGGAACCTCTCTGGGCATCAACCTGACCTGGTGACTCTGATCCCCATATGGATATCACCTGGACCAGGGAATCATGGTACTTCTCTGGGCTTCAACCAGGTCTGGTGATTCTGGTCCTCAACTGGGCCTAACCTGGACTTAGTGATTATGCTCCATCTGGGCTTCATTTGGACCTGGTGACTCTGGTCCCTACCTGGGAATCATCGGACATGGTTCCACTGCATGGCCTGTAGGTTGGCCTCACCTGGACCTGGTAACTCTCGTCCTTACCTGGGCATCATTGGGACCTGGTTCCTCTGTATAGCCTGCAGTTTGGCCTCACCTGGACCTGGTGAGTGGGTTTGTCTCCTGGGCCTCACCCATGCCAGTGACACAGGTCCCCACATGGGCCTCACTTCGACCTGGTGAATCTGGTCCTTACCTGGTTCTCACCCGGAACTGGTAACTCTGGTCACCACCTGGGAATCACCTGGGCCTGGTGAATCTGGTCCCCATCTGGGCCTCATCCAGTCCTGGTGACTTTCTTCCACACCTGGACCTGATTGCTGTGGACTCCTTCTTGTCCTCACCTGGAACTGGTGACTCTGATCCTAACTGGGCCTCACCCAGTTCTGGTGACTCTGGTCCTCATCTGTGGACCATTATGAGCTGTATAAACTCTTCCACCCCTGAGCCTCACCTGGACATGATGACTCTGGATCCCCTCTGGGCCTCACTCTGACATGGTGACTCTGGTCCCCATCTGGATGTCACCTAGACCAGGTGAATATGGTACCCCTCTAGGCCTCAACTAGACCGGGTGATCTGGACCTCAACTGGGCCTCACCGGGACCTAGTGAATATACTCCCCAACTGCGCCTCATCTGGACGTGGTGACTCGGGTTCTACCTGGGCATTATCGGGAAAATGTTACTCTATGCCCGACTGGGACTGACCTGATCCTGGTAACTCTGGTCCTGACTTTGGCATCTTCTCTACCGGGTGACTCTGGCTCCACCTGGGCCTCACCTGTAACTGGTGACTCTGATCCTAAGCATGGCCTCACCTGACCTGGTGACTGTTGTTCCCATCGGGACCTCACCTGGACCTCATGTCTCTGGTCCCTCCTGGTCCTCACCAGGACCTGGTGTCTCTGGTACCCACCTGGGTAGCATCAGGATATGGTTACACTCTTCACTAACAGTGACCCAGCCGGACCTATTAACTCTGGTCTTCACCTGGGGCACACCTGGACATGGTGACACTGGTACACACTTCGGTCTGACCTGAACATGGTGAGTCGGATCCCCGCCTGGTCCTCACCTGTAACTGGTGATTCTCATTCCCACATGGACATCATGTGGACCTGGTGGCTGCAGTTTTTCTAGCTTCTCATATACCTCGTGACTCTGGTCCCCACTAGGGCCTCACCGGGACCTGGTGAGTGTGGTTGCCACCTGCACCTCACCTGGACCTGGTGATTCTGGTCTGCACCTGAGACTACCCTGGATCTGGTGACTGTAGTCCCCACCTGGGCTGCACCTGGATTTGGGGACTCCGGTCCCCATCTGGGACTCACCTGGCACTGTTGACTATCGTCCTCAACTGGGCAAATTTGGGACCCGGTGACTGCGTTCCACAACTGGACCTCACCTGGATCAGGTGACTCTGGTTCCCCTCTGGGTCTCACCGTGCCGTAGTGACTGTGAACCCCACTTTGGCATGACTTGGACCCGTTGACCCTGGTTGCCACCTGCGCCTGAGCTCGAACTGTTGACACTGGTTCTTTCAAGGGCGTCCCCTGGACATGGTGATCCTGGTGCCAACATGGGCCTCACCTGGACCTGGTGACTCTTGTCACCACCGGGAAGTCACCTGGATCTGCTTACTGTGTTCCACACCTGGGCCTCAAGTAGACCTGTTGACCATGGTCCCCAAGCCGGCCTCACATGGACCTGTTGCCTCTGATCCCCACCGGGGCTTCACGTATACCTGGCAACTCTGGTCCTCACATTCGCCTCATCTGGACCTAGTGACTCTGGTCCCCACCTGGGCTTCACCTGGATCTGATGACTCTGGTCCCTACCTGGACTTCACCTGGATCTGGTGACTCTGGTCCCCACCTGGACCTAACCTGCATCTGGTGACTCTGGTCCTCAGTTTGGCCTCACCTGGACCTGGTGAGTGGGGTTGCCACCTGGACCTCACCCATACCTGGTGACTCAGGTCCCCACTTGGGCCTCTTGGACCTGGTGAATCTGGTAATTCTGGTCACCACCTGGGAATCCCCTGGACCTGGAGAATCTGGTCGCCATCTGGGCCTCACCCAGTCCTGGTGACTTTGCTCCCCACCTGGACCTGATTGCTGTGGACTCCTTTTGGGCCTCACCTGGAACTGGTGAGTCTGATCCTAACTGGGCCTCACCCAGATCTGGTGACTCTGGTCTTCACCTGCGGACCACTATGACCTGGATACTCTGTTCCACACCTGAGCCTCACCTGGACATAATGACTCTGGATCCTCTCTGGGCCTCACTCTGACATGGTGACTCTGGTCCCCATCTGGATGTCACCTAGACCAGGTGAATCTGGTACCCCTGTCGGCCGCAACCAGACCTGGTGACTCTGGTCCTCAACTGGGCCTCACCTGGACCTAGTGAACATGCTCCTCACCTGCGCCTCATCTGGACGTGGTGACTCGGGTACTACCTGGGCATCCTCGGGACATGGTTACTCTATTCCCCAATGGGACTGACCTGATCCTAGTAACTCTGGTCCTGTCTTTGGCCTCTTTTGGACCAGGTCACTCTGGCTCCACCTGGGCCTCACCTGTAACTGGTAACTCTGATCCTAAGCATGGCCTCACCTGACCTGGTGACTGTGGTTCCCATCGGGATCTTACCTGGACCTCATGTCTCTGGTCCCACCTGGGCCTCACCAGGACCTGGTGTCTCCGGTACACACCTGGGTAGCATTAGGATATGGTTACACTGTTCACTAACAGTGACCCAGCCGGACCTATTTACTCTGGTCTTCACCTGGGCCACACCTGGACATGGTGACACTGGATCCCACCTGGGTCTCAACTTGACATGGTGAGTCAGATCCCCACCTGGTCCTCTTGTGTAACTGCTGATTCTCCGGCCCACATGGACATCATGTGGACCTGGTGGCTGCAGTGTTTCTAGCTTCTCATGTACCTTGTGACTCTGGTCCCCGCCAGGGCCTCACTGGGTCCTGGGGAATGTTGTTGCCACCTGCATCTCACTTGGACCTGGTGATTATGGTCTGCACCTGAGACTACCCTGGATCTACTGACTGTGGTCCCCATCTGGGCTTCACCTGGATATTTGGACTCCGGTCCCCATCTGGGCCTCACCTGGCCCTGTTGACTATCGTCCTCAACTGGGCAAAATTGGGACCCGGTGACTGTGTTCCAAAACTGGACGTCACCTGGACCAGGTGACTCTGGTCCCCCTCTGGGTCTCACCGTGCCTAGTGACTGTGAACCCCACGTTGGCCTGACTTGGACCTGCTGACCCTGGTTGCCACCTGCGTCTAACCTCGAACTGTTGACTCTGGTATTTTCAAGGGCCTCCCCTGTACCTGGTGATCCTGTTCCCCACCTGGGCCTCACCTGGACGTGGTGACTCTTGTCACCACCGGGGACTCACCAGGACCTCCTTACTGTGTTCCACACCTGGGCCTCAAGTAGACTTGTTGACCATGGTCCCCAAGCCGGCCTCACATGGACCTGTTGCCTCTGATCCCCACCGGGGCCTCAAGTGTACCTGGGAACTCTGGTCCTCACCTGGGCCTTATCTGGTCCTAGAGACTCTGGTCTCCACCTGGGCTTCACCTGGATCTGGTGACTCAGGTCCCCACCTGGACTTACCTGGATCCGTTGACACTGGTCCCCACCTAGACCTCTCCTGGACATGGTGACTCTCTTTCCAACATGGACCTCACCTGGATCTGGTGACTCTGGTCCTCAGTTTGGCCTCACCTGGACCTGGTGTCTCTCGTCCCCACTTGAACCTAACTCAGAACTGCTGAATATTGCCCCAACCTGGCCACATCCATACCTGGTGACTCTTGTCCCCACCTTTGCCTCAATTCCACCTGATGAATCTGGTCCTCACGTTTGCCTCACATGGACCTGGCACTCAGCTGGACCTGGGACTTAGCTGGATAGAGTGGATCTGGTTCCCACAAGGGGTCACCTGATACTGGTGACTGTGGTTTTATTCTATGCCTCATCAGGACCTAGTGATTCTGTTCCCCATCTGGGCCTGCATGGCCCTAGTGACTCTGGTACTCACCCAGGCATCATTGCGACCTGGATACTCTATTCCACACTTGGCTTCAATTTGACCAGGGACCTCTGGTCCCATTCTGGACCTCAAACTAATCTGGTTACTCTGGTTCCCCCTCTGGGACTCACCCTTACCTGGTGACTCTGGTCACCCCTTGGGCTTCATTTGGGCCTGGTGAATCTGGTCCTTAGGTGGTCCGCACCTGGATCTGGTGACTGGTCGCCACCTGGACCTCTTCTGGACTTGGTGAATCCTGTTGCCACCTGGGCCTCACTTGGACCTTGTGACTGTGGTCCATCCTGGACCTCACCTGGATCTGGGGGATCTGGTTCCCATTTGGGGCTCTCCTGGACCTGGTTCCTGTGATCTCCATCTGGCCTATCCTGGAACACAATGACTCTGATCCATATTTGTGCCTCTCCTGCACTTGTTGACTCTGGTCTTTACCTGGGCATCATTGGGACGTGGATACTCTCTTATATACCTGGGCCTCACCTGGACCTGGTGATAGAGGTCCCACCTTGGCCTCACCTGGATGAGGTGACTGGTTCCTACAGGGACCTCACCTGGTCCTGGTGACTCAGGTCCTCATATGGGCATCATGGGACCTGGTTTCTCAGTTCCACATAGGGGCCTCACCTGGACCTAATGATTCACCTTCCCCTCTGGGCCTCACCCTGACGTGGTGACTCTGGTCCCCACCTGGATATCACCAGAACCGGGTGACTCTGGTCTCCCTCTGAGACTCAGCGGAGCTGTGGACACTGGTTCTCAACTATGCCTCAACAGGACCTGATGAATCTACTCTTCACTTAGGCCTCGTCTGACCTTGTGACTCTTTTCCCACCTGGCATCAATGGGACATTGTTACTCTGTTCCCCACCTGGGCCTCACCTGGACATGATAACTTTGCTCCATTCTTTGGCCTCAACTGGTCCTGATGACTCTCGTCCCCACACCTAGGCCTCAATAGGGACCTGGTGACTGTGTTCCCCACCTGGGTCTCCCCTGGACCTGGTGACTCTCGTTCCTACATGAACCACACCTGGACTTGGTGACTGTGGTGTTCTTGTAGACTCACATTTCCCAGGTGACTCAGGTCCCCACTAGGGCCTCACTTCGATCTGGAGACTCTGGCCTGCAGGTTCGACTCACCTGGACTTGGTGAGTGGGGTTGACACCTGGGCGTCACCCATACCTGGTGACTCAGGTCCCCACGTGTGCCTCTTGGACCTGGTGAATCTGGTCCTTACCTGGCCTCTCCCAGACCCAGGGACTATGGTCACCACCTGGACCTCACCTGGACCTGGTGATTCTGGTCTCCATCTGGGCCTCACCCATTCCTGGTGACTTTGTTCCCCACCTGGACCTGATTGCTGTGGACTCTTTCTTGGCCTCACCTGGAACTGGTGACTCTGATCCTATCTGCGCGTCACCCAGATCTGGTGACTCTGGGCCTCACCTGGGCATCATTGGTACCTGGTGACTCTGTTCCACGCCTGAGCCTAACCTGGACATGATGACTCTGGAACCACTCTAGGCCTCTCCCTGACCTGATGCCTCAGGTCCCCATCTGGATGTCACCTGGACGATGTGATTCTGGTACCCCTCTAAGCCTCAACCAGATCTGGTGACAGTGGTTCTCAACTGGACCTCACTGGACCTAGTGAATATGCTCCATCTGGGTCTCATTTGGACTTGGTGACTCTAGTCCCTATCTGGGCATCATCGGGACATGGTTCCTCTGCATGGCCTGCAGTTTGGCCTCACCTGGACCTGGGGAGTGGGGTTGCCACCTGGGCCTCACCCATGCTTGGTGACACAGGTACCGACGTGGGCCTCACTCGGACCTGGTGAATCTGGTCCTTACCTGGTCCTCACCCGGAACTGGTAACTCTGGTCACCACCTGGGAATCACCTGTACATGGTGAATCTGGTCCCCATCTGGGCCTCACCCAGTCCTCGTGACTTTGTTCCCCACCTGCACCTGATTGCTGTGGACTCCTTCTTGGCCTCACCTGGAACTGGTGACTCTGATCCTACCTGGGACTCACCCAGATCTGGTGACTCTGGTCCTCACCTGTGGACCATTATGACCTGGATCTCTGTTCCACACCTGAGCCTCACCTGGACATGATGACTATGGATCCCCTCTGGGCCTCACCCTGACATGGTTACTCTGCTCCACATCTGGATGTCACCTAGACCAGGTGAATCTGGTACCCCTGTCGGCCTCAACTAGACCTGGAGATTCTGGTCCTCAAGTGTGCCTCACGGAGACCTAGAGAATATGCTCCCCACCTGCTCCTCATCTGCACCTTGTGACTCTGGTTCTACCTGCTCATCATCGGGACATGGTTACTCTATTCCCCACTGGGACTGACCTGATCCTGGTAACTCTGGTCCTGACTTTGGCCTCTTCTGTACCAGGTGACTCTGGCTCCACCTGGGCCTCACCTGTAACTGGTGACTCTGATCCTAAGCATGGCCTCACCAGACCTGGTGACTGTGGTTCCCATCGGCACCTCACCTGGACCTCATATCTCTGGTCCCACCTGGGCCTCACCAGGACCTGGTGTCTCTGGTACCCACCAGGGTAGCATCAGGATATGGTTACACTCTTCACTAACAGTGACCCAGCCGGACCTATTAACTCTGGTCTTCACCTGGGCCACCCCTGGACATGGTGACACTCGTTCCCACCTGGGTCTCAACTGGACATGGTGAGTCGGATCCCCACCTGGTCCTCACCTGTAACTGGTGATTCTCGTTCCCACATGGACATCCTGTGGACCTAGTGGCTGCAGTGTTTCTAGCTTCTCATGTACCTCGTGACTCTGGTCCCCACCAGGGCCTCACCGGGACCTGGTGAGTGTGGTTGCCACGTGCACCTCACCTGGACTTGGTGATTCTGGTCTGCACCTGAGACTACCCTGGATCTGGTGACTGTGGTCCCCACCTGGTCTTCACCTGGATTTGGGGACTCCGTTCCCCATCTGGGCCTCACCTGGCCCTGTTGACCATGGTCCTCAACTGGGCACAATTGGGGCCCGGTGACTGTGTTCCACAAATGGACCTCACCTGGACCAGGTGACTCTGGTCCCCCTCTGGTTCTCACCGTGCCCTAATGACTGTGAACCGCACTTTGGCCTCACTTGGACCTGCTGACCCTGGTTGCCACCTGCGCTTGACTTCAACCTGTTGACTCTGGTTCTTTCTTTTTTCTTTTCTTTTAAATTTATTTTTTATTATTGGTGTTCTATTTACTAACATACAGAATAACCCCCAGTGCCCGTCACCCATTCACTCCCACCCCCCGCCCTCCTCCCCTTCTACCACCCCTAGTTCGTTTCCCAGAGTTAGCAATCTTTACGTTCTGTCTCCCTTTCTGATATTTCCCACACATTTCTTCCCCCTTCCCTTATATTCCCTTTCACTATTATTTATATTCCCCAAATGAATGAGAACATATAATGTTTGTCTTTCTCCGACTGGCTTACTTCACTCAGCATAATACCCTCCAGTTCCATCCACGTTGAAGCAAATGGTGGGTATTTGTCATTTCTAATTGCTAGTAATATTCCATTGTATACATAAACCACATCTTCTTTATCCATTCATCTTTCGTTGGACACCGAGGCTCCTTCCACAGTTTGGCTATCGTGGCCATTGCTGCTATAAACATCGGGGTGCAGGTGTCCCGGAGTTTCATTGCATTTGTCTCTTTGGGGAAAATCCCCAACAGTGCAATTGCTGGGTCGTAGGGCAGGTATTTTTTTAACTGTTTGAGGAACCTCCACACAGTTTTCCAGAGTGGCTGCACCAGTTCACATTCCCACCAACAGTGTATGAGGATTCCCTTTTCTCCGCATCCTCTCCAACATTGGTTGTTTCCTGTCTTGGTAATTTTCCCCATTCTCACTGGTGTGAGGTGGTATCTCATTGTGGTTTTGATTTGTATTTCCCTGATGGCAAGTGATGCGGAGCATTTTCTCATGTGCATGTTGCCCATGTCTATGTCTTCCTCTGTGAGATTTCTGTTCATGTCTTTTGCCCATTTCATGATTGGATTGTTTGTTTCTTTGGTGTTGAGTTTGATAAGTTCTTTATAGATCTTGGAAACTAGTCCTTTATCTGATATGTCATTTGCAAATATCTTCTCCCATTCTGTAGGTTGTCTTTGAGTTTTGTTGACTGTATCCTTTGCTGTGCAAAAGCTTCTTATCTTGATGAAGTCCCAATAGTTCATTTTTGCTTTTGTTTCTTTTGCCTTCGTGGATGTATCTTGCAAGAAGTTACTATGGCCGAGTTCAAAACGGGTGTTGCCTGTGTTCTTCTCTAGGATTTTGATGGAATCTTGTCTCACATTTAGATCTTTCATCCATTTTGAGTTTATCTTTGTGTATGGTGAAAGAGAGTGGTCTAGTTTCATTCTTCTGCATGTGGATGTCCAATTTTCCCAGCACCATTTATTGAAGAGACTGTCTTTCTTCTAATGGATAGTCTTTCCTCCTTTATCGAATATTAGTTGCCCATAAAGTTCAGGGTCCACTTCTGGATTCTCTATTCTGTTTCACTGATCTATGTGTCTGTTTTTGTGCCAGAAGACTCTAGTTCTTTCAAGGGCCTCAACTGTACCTGGTGATCCTGGTTCCCACCTGGGACTCACCTGGACGTGGTGACTCTTTTCACCACCGGGGACTCACCTGGACCTGCTTACTGTGTTACACACCAGGGCCTCAAGTAGACCTGTTGACCATGGTCCCCAAGCTGGCCTCACATGGACCTGTTGTTTCTGATCCCCACCGGGGCCTCACGTGTACCTGGTAACTCTGGTCCTCACCAGGGCCTCATCGGGACCTAGTGACTCTGGTCCCCACCTGGGCTTCACGTGGATCTGGTGACTCTGGCCCCACCTGGATATCACCAGAACCTGGTGACTCTGGTCCCCGTCTGAGACTCACCCGGAGCTGGGGACACTGGTCCTCAACTAGGACTCAGCAGGACCTGGTGAATCTACTCCTCACTTAGGCTTCGACTGGACCTGTGACTCTTTTCCCACCTGGCATCAATGGGACATGGTTACTCTGTTCCCCACCTGGGCCTCACCTGGACATGATAACCTTGCTCCGCACTTTGGCCTCAACTGGTCCTGATGACTCTGGACCCACCACCTAGGCCTCAATCTGGACCTGGTGACTGTGGTCCCCACCTGGGTCTCACCTGGACCTGGTGACTCTCGTTCCCACATGAATCACACCTGGACCTGGTGACTGTGGTGTTCTTGTAGACTCACTTTTACCTGGTGACTCTGGTCCTCACTAGGGCCTCTCCTGGATCTGGTGACTCTGGCCTGCAGGTTGGCCTCACCTGGACCTGGTGAGTGGGGTTGCCACCTGGGCCTCACCCATACCTGGTGACTCCGGTCCCCACGTGGGCCGCTTGGACCTGGTGAATCTGGTCCTTACCTGGTCCTCTCCCAGACCCGGGGACTCTGGTCACCACCTGGGCCTCACCTGGACCTGGTGACTCTGGTCCTCACCTGGGCATCCTTGGTACCTGGTGACTCTCTTCCACACCTGAGCCTCTCCTGAACATGATGACTCTTGAACCTCTCTGGGCCTCACCCTGACCTGGTGACTCTGGTCCCCATCTAGATGTCACCTTGACCAGGTGATTCTGGTATCCCTCTAGGGCTCAACCAGATCTGGTGATTCTGGTCCTCAACTGGGCCTCACCTGGACCTAGTGAATATGATCCATCTGGGCCTCATTTGGACCTGGTGTCTCTGGGCATCATCAGGACATGGTTCCACAACATGGCCTGGAGTTGGCCTCACCTGGACCTGGTGAGTGGTGTTGCCACCTGGGCCTCACCCATACGTGGTGACACAGGTCCCCATGTGGGCTTCACTTGGACCTGGTGAATCTGGTCCTTACCTGGTTCTCACCCGGAACTGGTATGTCTGGTCACCACCTGGGAATCACATGGGCCTGGTGAATCTGGTCCCAATCTGGACCTGACACTGTCCTGGTGACTTTGTTCCCCACCTGGACCTGATTTCTGTGGACTCCTTCTTGGCCTCACCTGGAACTGGTGACTCTGATCCTAAGTGGGCCTCCCCCAGATCTAGTGACTCTGGTCCTCACCTGCGGACCATTATGACCTGCATACTTTGTTCCAAACCTCAGCCTAACCTGGACATGGTGACTCTGGTCCCCATCTGGATGTCACCTAGACCAGGTGAATCTGGTACCACTCTAGGCCTCAACTTGACCTGGTTGCTCTGGTCCTCAACTGGGCCTCACCGGGAACTAGTGAACATGCTACCCACCTGCGCCTCATCTGGACCTGGTGACTCTGGTTCTACCTGGGCATCATAGGGACATGGTTACTGTATTCCCCACTGGGACTCACCTGATCCTGGTAACTCTGGTCCTGACTTTGGCCTCTTCTGTACCAGGTGATTCTGTCTCCACCTGGGCTTCACCTGTACATGGTGACTCTGATCCTAAGCATGGCCTCACCTGACCTGGTGACTGGGGAACCCATCGGGACCTCACCTGGACCTCATGTCTCCGGTCCCACCGGGGCCTCACCAGGACCTTGTGTCTCTGGTACCCACCTGGATAGCATCAGGATATGGTTACATTCTTCACTAACACTGACCCAGCCAGACCTATTAACTCTGCTCTTCACCTGGGCCACACCTGGACATGGTGATTCTGGTCTGCACCTGAGACTACCCGGGATCTGTTGACTGTGGTCCCCACCTGGGCTTCACCTGGATATTTTGACTCCGGTCCCCATCTGGGCCTCACCTGGCCCTGTTGACCATGGTCCTCAACTGGGCAAAATTGGGACCCGGTGACTGTGTTCCACAACTGGATCTCACCTCGACCAGGTTACTCTGGTCCCCCTCTGGGTCTCACCGTTCCCTAGTGACTGTGAACCCCACTTTGGCCTGACTTGGACCTGCTGATCCTGTTTGCCACCTGCGCCCGACCTCGAACTGTTGACTCTGGTTCTTTCAAGGCCCTCCCCTGTACCTGGTGATCCTCGTCCCCAACTGGGCCTCACCTGGACGTGGTGACTCTTGTCACCACCGGGGACTCACCTCGACCTGCTTACTGTGTTCCATACCTGGGCCTCAAGTAGATCTGTTGACCATTGTCCCCAAGCCGGCCTCACATGAACCTGTTGCCTCTGATCAAAACGGGAGCTCACGTGTACTTGGTTACTCTGGTCCTCATTTGGGACTCATCTTGACCTAGTGAGTATGGTCCTCATCTGGGCTTCACGTGGATCTGGTGACTCTGGTCCCCAACTGGACGTCACTTGTATCTGGTGACACTGGTCCCTACCTGGACCTCTCCTGGACCTGGTGACTCTCTTTCCAACATGGACCTCACCTGGATCTGTTGACTCTGGTCCTCAGTTTGGCCTCCCCTGGACCTGATTTCTCTCGTCCCCATTTTGACCTAACTCAGAACTGCTGAATCTTGCCCCACCTAGGCCGCACCCAGACTTGGTGACTCTTGTACCCAGCTATACCTCAATTCGACCTGATGAATCTGGTCCTCACGTGGGCCTCACATGGACCTGGGACTCAGCTGGATAGAGTGGCTCTTGTTCCCTCAGGGGCTCACCTGATACTGGTGACTGTGGTCTTATTCTATGCCTCACCAGGACCTAGTGATTCTGTTCCCCATCTGGGCCTGCATGGCCCTAGTGACTCTGGTCCTCAACCAGGCATCATTGGGACCTGGATACTCTATGCCACACCTGGGCCTACTTTGACCAGGGACCTCTGGTCCCATTCTGGGCCTCAAACTATACTGGTTACTCTGGTTCCCCCTCTGGGCCTCACCCTTACCTGGTGACTCAGGTCACCCCTTGGGCTTCAATTAGGCCTGGTGAATCTGGTCCTTAGCTGGTCCGCACCTGGATCTGGTGACTGGTCGCCACCTGGGTCTCACCTGGACATGATGACTCTTAATCGACTCTGGACCTCACCCTGACATGGTGACTCTGGTCCCCATCTGGATGTCACCTAGACCAGGTGAATCTGGTACCCCTCTAGGCCTCAACTAGACCTGGCGACTCTGGTCCTCAAATGGGCCTCAGCGGGACCTAGTAAACATGCTCCCCACCTGCGCCTCATCTGGACCTGGTGACTTGGTTCTACCTGGGCTTCATCGGGACATGTTTACTCTATTCCCCACTGGGACTGACCTGATCCTGGTAACTCTCGTCCTGACGTTGGCCTCGTCTGTACCAGGTGACTCTGACACCACTTGGGCCTCACTTTTATCTGGTGAAACTGATTCTAAGCATGACCTCACCTGACCTGGTGACTGTGGTTCCCATCAGGACCTCACCTGGACCTCATGTCTCTGGACCCACCTGGGCCTCACCGAGACCTGGTGTCTCTGGTACCCACCTGGGTAGCATCAGGATATGGTTACCCTGTTCACTATCAGTGACCAAGCCGGACCTATTAACTCTGGTCTTCACATGGGCCACACCTGGACCTGGTGAAACTGGTTCCCACCTGGGACTCAACTGGACATGGTGAGTCGGATGCCCACCTGGTCCTCACCTGTAACTGGTGATTCTCGTTCCCACATGAACATCATATGGACCTGGTGGCTGCAGTGTTCCTAGCTTCTCATGTACCTCGTGACTCTGATCCCCACCAGGGCCTCACCGGGTGCTGGTGAGTTTGGTTTCACTTGCACCTCACCTGGACCTGGTGATTCTGGTCTGCACCTGAGACTACCCTGGATCTGGTGACTGTGGTCCCCACCTGGGATTCACCTGGATTTCGGGACTCCGGTCCCCATCTGGGCCTCACCTGGCCCTGTTGACCATGGTCCTCAACTGGGCAAATTTGGGACCCGGTGAGTGTGTTCCACAACTGGACCTCACCTGGATCAGGTCACTCTGGTCCCCCTCTGAGTCTCACGTGCCCTAGTTACTGTGAACCTCACTTTGGCCTTACTTGGACCTGTTCACCCTGGTTGCCACCTGCGCCTGACCTCGAACTGTTGACTCTGGTTCTTTCAAGGGCCTCCACTGTACCTGGTGATTCTGGTCCCCACCTGGGCCAAACCAGGACGTGGTGACACTTGTCACCACCGGGGAGTCACCTGGACCTGCTTACTGTGTTCCACACCTGGGCCTCAAGTAGACCTGTTGACCATGGTCCCTAAGCCGGCCTCACATGGACCTGTTGCCTCTGATCCCCACCAGGGCCTCACGTGTACCTGGTAACTCTGGTCCTCACCTGGGCCTCATCTGGACCTAGCGACTCTGGTCCCCACCTGGACTTCACCTGGATCTCGTGACTCTGGTCCCCACCTGGACTTCACCTGGATCTGATGACACTGGTCCCCACCTGGACCTCACCTGGACCTGGTGATCTCGTCCTCAGTTTGGCCTCACCTGGACCTGTTGACTCTTGTCCCCACTTTGATCTACCTCAGAACTGCTGAATCTTGTCCCAACTAGGCCGCACCCAGACCTGGTGACTCTTGTCCTCAGCTATGCCTCAATTCGACCTGATGAATCTGGTCCTCACGTGGGTCTCACATGGACCTGGGACTCAGCTGGATAGTGTGGCTCTGGTTCCCACAAGGGGCTCACCTGATACTGCTAACTTTGGTCTTATTCTATGCCTCACAAGGACCTGGTGATTCTGTTCCCCATCTAGGCCTGCATGGCCCTAGTAACTCTGTTCCTCACCCAGGCATCATTGGGACCTGGATACTCTATTCCAACCTGGGCCTCACTCTGACCAGGGACCTCTGGTCCCATTCTGGGCCTCAAACTAAACTGGTTACTCTGGTACCCCCTCTGGGCCTCACCCTTACCTGGTGACTCTGGTCACCCCTTTGGCTTCTCTTGGGCCTGGTGAATCTGGACCTTAGCTGGTCCGCACCTGGATGTGGTGACTGGTCGCCACCTGGGCCTCCCCTATCCTTGGTGAATCCTGTTGCCAATTGCGCCTCACCTGGAACTTGTGACTGTGTTGCCACCTGGACCTCACATGGATCTGGTGGCTCTGGTTCCCTATTGGGCTCTCCTGGACCTGGTTCCTGTGGTCTCCATCTGGCCTCACCTGGAACACAATGACTCTTATCCATATTTGAGCCTATCTTGGATCTGTTGTCTCTGGTCCTTACCTGGCCTCATTGGGACCTGGATACTCACTTATATACCTGGGCCTTACCTGGACCTGGTGACGGTGGTCCCACGTGGGCCTCACTTGGACGAGGTGCATGGTTCCCACAGGGACCTCACCTGGACTTGGTGACTCAGGTCCTCATATGGGCATCATGGGACCTGGTTTCTCAGTTCCACATCAGGGCCTCACCTGGACCTAGTGATTCTCGTCCCCCTCTAGGCCTCACCCTGACGTGCTGACTCTGGTCCCCACCTGGATATCACGAGAACCGGGTGACTCTGGTCCCCCTCTGGGACTCACCCGGAGCTGGGGACTCTGGTCCTCAACTGGGCCTAAACAGGACCTGGTGAATCTACACCTCACTTAGACCTCGTATGGTCCTTGTGACTCTTTTCCCACCTGGCATCAATGGGACATGGTTACTCTGTTCCCCACCTGGGCCTCACCTGGACATGATAACTTTGCTCCGGACTTTGGCCTCAATTGGTCCTGATCACTCTTCTCCCCCACCTAGTCCTCAATCTGGACCTGGTGACTCTGGTCCCCACCTGGGTCTCACCTGGACCTGGTGACTCTTGTTCCCACATGAACCACACCTGGACCTGGTGACTGTGGTGTTCTTGTAGACTCACATTTACCTGGTGACTCCGGTCCCCATTAGGGCCTCACCTGCAACTCGTAACTCAGGTCTCTACCTGGACATTATCGGGACACGGTTCATCTGCATGGCCTGCAGGTTGGCCTCACCTGGACCTGGTAACTCTGGTCCCTACCTGAGCATTATCGGGACATGGTTCCTCTGCATGGCCTGCATTTTGGCCTCACCTGGACCTGGTGAGTGGGGTTGCCACCTGGGCCTCACCCATACCTGGTGACACAGGTCCCAAAGTGGGCCTCACTTGGACCTGGTGAATCTGGTCCTTACCTGGTCCTCACCTGCAACTAGTAACTCTGGTCACCACCTGGGAATCACCTGGACCTGGTGAATCTTGTCCCCATTGGGCCTCACTCATTCCTGGTGAATTTGTTCCCCACCTGGACCTGATTGCTGTGCACTCCTTCTTGGCCTCATTGGAACTGATGACTCTGATCCTAACTGGGCCTTACCCAGATCTGCTGACTCTGGTCCTCACCTGTGGACCATTATGATCTGGATACTCTGTTCCACACCTGAGCCTCACCTGGACCTGATGACTCTGGATCCCCTCTGGGCCTCAGCCTGACATGGTGAATCTGGTCCCCATCTGGATGTCACCTAGACCAGGTGAATCTGCTACCCCTCTAGGCCTCAACTAGACCTGGTGACTCTGGTCCTCAACTGGGCCTCACCAGGACCTCGTGAATATGCTCCCCACCTGCGCCTCATCCGTACCTGGTGGCTCTGGGTCTACATGGGCATCATCGGGACATGGTTACTCTATTCCCCACTGGGACTCTCCTGATCCTGGTAACTCTGGTCCTGACTTTGGCCTCTTCTGTACCAGGTGACTCTGGCTCCACGTGGGCCTCACCTGTAACTGGTGACTCTGATGCTAAGCATAGCCTCACCTGACCTGGAGACTGTGGTTCCCATTGGGACCTCACCTGGTCCTAATGTCTCTGGACCCACCTGGGACTCACCAGAACCTGTTGTCTCTGGTACCCACCTGGGTAGCATCAGGATATGGTTACACTGTTCACTAACAGTGACCCAGCCGGACCTATTAACTCCGGTCTTCACCTGGGCGACACCTGGACTTGGTGACACTGGTTCCCACCTGGGTCTCACCTGGATATGGTGAGTCGGATCCCCACCTGGTCCTCACCTGTAACTGGTGATTCTCGTTCCCACATCGACATCATGTGGACTTGGTGGCTGCAGTGTTTCTAGCTTCTCAAATACCTCGTGACTCTGGTCCCCACCAGGGCCTCACCGGGACCTGGTGAGTGTGGTTGCCACCTGCACCTCACCTGGACCTGGTGATTCTGGTCTGCACCTGAGTCTACCCTGGATATGGTGACTGTGGTCCCCACCTGGGCATCACCTGGATTTTGGGACTCCGGTCCCCTTCTGGGCCTCACCTGGCCCTGTTGAACCAGGTCCTCAACTGGGCAAAATTTGGACCCGGTGACTGTGTTCCACAACTGGACCTCACCTGGACCAGGTGACGCTGGTCCCCCTCTGGGTCTCACCGTGCCCTAGTGACTGTGAACCCCACATTGGCCTGACTTGGACCTACTGACCCTGGTTGCCACCTGCGCCTGACCTCGAAATGTTGACTCTGGTTCTTTCAAGGGCCTCCCCTGTACCTGGTCATCCTGGTCCCCACCTGGGCCTCACCTGGACGTGGTGACTCTTGTCACCACCGGGGACTCACCTGGATCTGCTTACTGTGTTCCACACCTGGACCTCAAGTAGAACTGTTGACCATGGTCCCAAAGCCGGCCTCACATGGATCTGTTGCCTCTGATCCCCACCGGGGCCTCACCTGTACCTGGTAACTCTGGTCCTTACCTGGGCCTCATCGGGACCTAGTGAGTCTGGTCCCCACCTGGGATTCACCTGGATCTGGTGACTCTGGTCCGCACCTGGTCTTCACCTGGATCTGGTGACTCTGGTCCCACCTGGACCTCTCCTGGACCTGGTGACTCTCTTTCCATCATGGACCTCACCTGGATCTGGTGACTCTGATCCTCCGTTTGGCCTCACCTGGACCTGGTGTCTCTCGTCCCCAATTTGACCTAACTCAGTACTGCTGAATCTTGCACCACATAGCCCCCACCCAGACCTGGTGACTCTTGTCCCCAGCTATGCCTCAATTCCACCTGATTAATCTGGTCCTCATGTGGGCCTCACATGGACCTGGGACTCAACTGGATAGAGTGGCTCTGGGTCCCACAAGGGGCTAACCTGATACTGCTGACTGTGGTCTTATTCTATGCCTCACCAGAACCTAGTCATTCTGTTCCCCATCTGGGCCTGCATGGCCCTAGTGACTCTGGTCCATACTCAGCATCATGGGACCGGGATACTCTATTCCACGCCTGGGCCTCACTCTGACCAGGGACCTCTGGTCCCATTCTGGGCCTAAAACTGAACTGGTTACTCTGGTTCCTCCTCTGGGCCTCACCCTTACCTGGTGACTCTAGTCACCCCTTGGGCTTCACTTGGGCGTGGTGAATCTGGTCCTTACCTGCTCCTCTCCCTGACCTGGGGACTCTGGTCAACACATGGGCCTCACCTGGACCTGGTGAATCTGGTCCGGTCTGGGCCTCACCCAGTCCTGGTGACTTTGTTCCCCACCTGGACCTGATTGCTGTGGACTCCTTCTTGGCCTCACCTGGAACTGGAGACTCTGATCCTATCTGCGCGTCACCCAGATCTGATGGCTCTGGTCCTCACCTGGGCATCATTGATACTGGGTGACTCTGTTCCACACCTGAAACTCACCTGGACATGATGACTGTGGATCCCCTCTGGGCCTCACCCTGACCTGGTGACTCTGGTCCCCATCTGGATGTCACCTGTACCAGGTGATTGTGGCACCCCTCTGGGCCTCAACCAGATCTGGTGACTCTGGTCCTCAACTGGGCCTCAACGGGACCTAGTGAATATGCTCCATCTGGGCCTCATTTGGACCTGGTGACTCTGGTCACTACCTGGGCAACATCGGGACATGATTCCACTGCATGGCCTGCAGGTTGGACTCACCTAGACCTGGTAACTCTGGACCCTCCCTGGGCATCATCGGGACACCGTTCGTCTGCATGGCCCAAGGGTTGGCCTCACCTGGACCTGGTGATTGGGGTTTCCACCTGAGTCACCTAGGGCGCACCCAGATCTGGTGACTCTTGTCCCCAGCTATGCCTCCCCTGCACCTGGTGACCCATGCACCCACGTGGGCCTCACTTGGACCTGGTTAATCTGGTTTTACCTGGTCCTCACTTGGAACTGGTAACTCTGGTCACCACCTGGGAATCACCTGGACCTGGGGAATCTGGTCCCCATCTGGGCCTCACCCTATCCTGGTGTCTTTGTTCCCCACCTGGACCTGATTGCTGTGGACACCTTCTTGGCCTCACCTGGAAGTGGTGAGTGTGATCCTAACTTGGTCTCACCCAGATCTGGTGACTCTGGTCCTCACCTGAGGACCATTATGATCTGGATACTACGTTCCACACCTGAGCCTCACTTGGACATGATGACTCTGGATCCCCTCTGGGCCTCACCCTTACATGGTGACTCTGCTCCCCATCTGGATGTCACCTAGACCAGGTGAATCTGGTACCCCTCTAGTCCTCAACTAGACCTGGTGACTCTGGTCCGCAACTGGGCCTCACCGGGACCTAGTGAATATGCTCCCCACCTGCGCCTCATCTGGACCTGGTGACTCTGGTTCTACCTGGGCATCATCGGGGCATGGTTACTCTATTCCCCACTGGGACTGACCTGATCCTGGTAACTCTGGTCCTGACTTTGGCCTCTTCTGTACCAGGTGACTCTGGCTCCACCTGGGCCTCAGCTGTAACTGGTGACTCTGATCCTAAGCATGGCCTCACTTGACCTGGTGACTGTCGTTCCCATCGGGACCTCTTCTGGACCTCATATCTCTGGGCCCACCTGGGCCTCACCAGGACCTGGTTTCTCTGGTTCCCAGCTGGGTAGCATCAGGATATGGTGACCCTGTTCACTAACAGTGACCCAGCCGGACCTATTAACTCTGGTCTTCACCTGGGCCACACCTGGACATGGTGACACTGGTTCCCACCTGGGACTCACCTGGACATGGTGAGTCGGATCCCCACCTGGTCCTCACCTGTAACTGGTGATTTTCATTCCCACATGGACATTATGTGGACCTTGTGGCTGCAGTGTTTCTAGCTTCTTATATACCTCGTGACTCTGGTCCCCACCAGGGCCTCACCGGGAACTGGTGAGTGTGGTTGCCACCTGCACCTCACCTGGACCTGGTGATTCTGGTCTACACCTAAGACTACCCTGGATCTGGTGACTGTGGTCCCCACCTGGAATTCACCTGGATTTGGGGACTCCAGTCTCCATCTGGGCTTCACCTGGCCCTGTTGTCCATGGTCCTCAACTGGGCAAAATTGGGACCCGGTGACTGTGTTCCACAACTAGACCTCACCTGTATCAGGTGACTCTCGTCACCCTCTGGGTCTCACCGTGCCCTAGTGACTGTGAACCCCTCTTTGGCCTGACTTCGACCTGCTGATACTGGTTGCCACCTGCGCCTGACCTCAAACTGTAGACTCTGGTTTTTCAAAGGCCTCCCCTCGACCTGGTGATCCTTGTCCCCACCTGGGTCTCACTTGGACGTGGTGACACTTGTCACCACCGGGGACTCTCTTGGACCTGCTTACTGTGTTCCAAACCTGGGCCTCAAGTAGACCTGTTGACCATGGTCCCCAGGACGGGCTCACATGGACCTGTTGCCACTGCTCCCCACCGGGGCCTCACTTGTACCTGGTATCTCTGGTCCCCACCTTGACCTCATCTGGACTTACTGACTCTGGTCCTCACCTGGGCTTCACCTGGATCTGATGACTCTGGTCCCCACCTGGACTTCCCCTGGATCTGGTGACTCTGGTATCCACCTGGACCTCTCCTGGACCTGGTGACTCTCTTTCCAACATGGACCTCACCTGGATCTGGTGACTCTGGTACCCACCTGGACCTCACCTGCATCTGGTGACTCTGGCCTGCAGGTTGGCCTCACCTGGACCTGGGGAGTGGGGTTGCCACCTAGGCCTCACCCATACCTGGTGACTCAGGTCCCCACGTGGGCCTCATTTGGACCTGTTGAATCTGATCCTTAGCTGGTTTTCTCCCAGACCCGAGGACCTTGGTCACCACCTGGGAATAATCTGGACCTGGTGAATCTTGTCCAAATCTGGGTCTCACCAAGTCCTGGTGACTTTCTTCACCACCTGGACCTGATTGCTGTGGACGCCTTCTTGGCGTCACCTGGAACTGGTGACTCTGATCCTATCTGCGTGTCACCCAGATCTGGTGACTCTGGTCCTCACCTGGGCATCATTGGTACCTGGTGATTCTGTTCCACACATGAGCCTCACCTGGACCCGATGACTCTGGAACCACTCTGGGCCTCACGCTGTCCTGGTGTCTCTGGTCCCCATCTGAATATCACCTCGATCAGGAGATTCTGGTACCCTTCTAAGCCGAACCAGATATGGTGAAACTGGTCCTCAACTGGGCCTCACCTGGACCAGGTGACTCTGGTCCCCCTCTGGGTCTCACCGTGCCCTAGTGACTGTGAACCCCACTTTGGCCTGACTTGGACCTGCTGACCCTGGTTGCTACCTGCGCCTAACCTCGAACTGTTGACTCTGGTTCTTACAAGGGCCTCCCCGGGACCTGATGATCCTGGTCCCCACCTGGGTCTCACCTGGACGTGGTCACTCTTGTCAACACTGGGGACTCACCTGGATCTGCTTACTGTGTTCCACACCTGGGCCTCAAGTAGATCTGTTGACCATGGTCCCCAAGCCTACCTCACATGAACCTGTGGCCTCTGATGCCCACCGGGGCCTCACGTGTACCTGATAACTCTGGTCCTCACCTGGGCCTCATCTGGACCTAGTGACTCTTATCCCCATCTGGGCTTAACCTGGAGATGGTGACTCTAGTCCCCAATGGACCTCTCCTGGACCTGGTGACTCTCTTTCCAACATGGACCTCAACTGGATATGGTGACTGTGGTCCTCAGTTTGGCTTCACCTGGACCTGGCGTCTCTCGTCCCCACAATGACCAAACTCAGAACTGCTGAATCTTGCCCCACCTAGGCCGCACCCAGTCCTGGTGACTCTTGTCCCCAGCTATGCCTCATTTCGACCTGATGAATATGTTACTCACGTGGGCCTCACATGGACCTGGTACTCAGCTGGATAGAGTGGCTCTGGTTTCCACAAGGGGCTCACCTGATACTGCTGACTGTGGTCTTATTCTATGCCTCACCAGCACCTAGTGATTCTGTTCCCCATCTGGGCCTGCATGGCCCTAGTGACTCTGGTCCTCACTCAGCCATCATTGGGACCTGGATACTCTATTCCACACCTGGGCCTCACTTTGACCAGGGACCTCTGGTCCAACTCGGGGCCTCAAACTAAACTGGTTACTCTGGTTCCCCCTCTGGGCCTCACCCTTACCTGGTGACTCTGGTCAACCCTTAGGCTTCACTTGGGCCTGGTGAATCTGGTCCTTAGATGGTCCGAACCTGGATCTGGTGACTGGTCGCCACCTGGGCCTCTCCTGGACTTGGTGAATCCTGTTGCCACCTGCGCGTCACCGGGACCTTGTGACTGTGGTCCTACCTGGACCTCACCTGGATCTGGTGACTCTGGTTCCCATATGGGGCTCTCCTGGTCCTGGTTCCTGTGGTCTCCATCTGGCCTCACCTGGAACACAATGACTCTGTTCCATATTTGCCCTCTGCTGGACCTGTTGACTCTGGTACTTACCTGGGCATCATTGGGTCCTGGGAACACTCATATACCTGGGCCTCACCTCGACCTGGTGACTGTGGTCCCACCTGGAACTCACCTGGATCTCGTGGCTCTCGTTCCCATATGGGGCTCTCCTGGACCTGCTTCTTGTGGTCTCCATCTGGCCTCACCTGGAACACAATGACTGATCCGTATTTGGGCCTCTCCTGGATCTGTTGACTCTGGTCCTTACCTGGGCATCATTGGGACCTCGATACTCTCTTATATACCTGGGCCTCACCTGGACCTGGTGACTGTGGTCCCACCTCGGCCTCACCTGGACGAGGTGACTGGTTCCCACAGGGACCTCACCTGGACCTGGTGACTCAAGTCCTCATATGGGCATCATGGGACCTGGTTTCTCAATTCCACATCGGGCCTCACCTGGAGCTAGTGATTCTCGTCCCCCTCTGGGACTCATCCTGACGTGGTGACTCTGGTCCCCACCTGGATATCACCAGAGCCGGGTGACTCTGGTTCCCCTCTGAGACTCACCGGAGCTGTGGACACTGGTCCTCCACTGGGCATCAACAGGACCTGATGAATCTACTCTTCACATAGGCCTCGCCTGGAACTTGTGACTCTTTTCTCACCTGGCATCAATGGGACATGGTTACTCTCTTCCCCACCTGCGCCTCACCTGGACATGATAACTTTGCTCCACACTTTGGCCTCACCTGGTCCTGATGACTCTGGTCCCCCCACCTAGGCCTCAATCTGGACCTGGTGACTGTGGTCCCCACCTGGGTCTCACCTGGACCTGGTGACTCTTGTTCCCACATGAACCACACCTGGACCTGGTCCCTGTGGTGTTCTTGTAGACTCACATTTCCCTGGTGACTCCGGTCCCCACTAGGGCCTCACCTGGATCTGGTGACTCTGGCCTGCAGGTTGGCCTCACCTGGACCTGGTGAGTTTGGCTGCCACCTGGGTGTCACCCATACCTGGTGACTCAGGTCCCCACGTGGGCCTCTTGGACCTGGTGAATCTGGTCCTTACCTGGTCCTCTCCCAGACCTGGGACTCTGGTCACCACCTGGGCCTCAACTGGACCTGGTGAATCTGCTCCCCATCTGGGCGTCACCCTGTCCTGGTGACTTTGTTTCCCACCTGGACCTGATTGCTGTGGACTCCTTTTGGGCCTCACCTGGAACTGGTGACTCTGAACCTAACTGGGCCTCACCCAGATCTGGTGACTCTGGTCCTCACCTGGGCATCATGGTACCTGGTGACTCTGTTCCTCACCTAAGCCTCATCTGGACATGATGACTCTGGAACCTCTCTGGGCCTCTCCCTGACCTGGTGACTCTGGTCCCCATCTGCATGTCACCTGCACCAGGTAATTCTGGTACCCCTCTAGGCATCAACCAAATCTGGTGACTCTGGTCCTCAACTGGGCCTCACCTGGACCTAGTGAATTTGCTCAATCTGGACCTCATTTGGTCTTGGTGTCTCTGGTCCCTACCTGGGCATCATCGGGACATGGTTCCACTGCATGGCCTGCAGGTTTTCCTCACCTGGACCTGGTAACTCTGTTCCCTACTATGGCATCATCGGGACATGGTTCCTCTTCATGGCCTGCAGGTTGGCCTCACCTGGACCTGGTGAGTGGGGTGGTAATCTGGGCCTCACACATACATTGTGACACAGGTCCCCACGTGGGTCTCACTTGGACCTGGTGAATCTCGTCCTTAACTGGTCCTCACCCGGAACTTGTAACTCTGGTCCCCACCCGGGAATAACCTGGACCTTGTGATCTGGTCCCCATCTTGGCCTCACCCAATCCTGGTGACTTTGTTCCCCACCTGGACCTGATTGCTGTGGACACATTTTTGGCTTCACCTGGAACTGGTGACTCTGATCCTAACAGGACCTCATCCAGATCTGGTGACTCTGGTCCTCACCTGTGGACCATTATGACCTGGATACTCTGTTCCACACCTGAGACTCACTTGGACATGATGACTCTGGATCCCCTCTGGGCCTCAGCCTAACATGGTGATATGGTCCCTATCTGGATGTCACCTAGACCAGGTGAATCTGGTACCCCTCTAGGCCTCAACTAGACCAGGTGATGTGGTCCTCAACTGGGCCTCACCGGGACCTAGAGAATATACTCCCCACCTGCGCCTCATCTGGACGTGGTGACTCGGGTTCTAACTGGCCATCATCGGGATCCCTGGGAGGCGCAGCGGTTTGCCGCCTGCCTTTGGCCCAGGGCGCGATCCTGGAGATCCGGGATCAAATCCCACATCGGGCTCCTGGTGCATGGAGCCTGCTTCTCCCTCTGCCTGTGTCTCTGCCTCTCTCTCTCTCTCTCTCTCTCTGTGACTATCATAAATAAATAAAAATTAAAAAAAATTTTTTCTAACTGGGCATCATCGGGACATGATTACTCTATGCCCCACTGGGACTGACCTGATCCTGGTAACTCTGGTCCTGACTTTGGCGTCTTCTCTACCGGGTGACTCTGGCTCCACCTGGGCCTCACCTGTAACTGGTGACTCTGATCCTAAGCATGGCCTCACCTGACCTGGTGACTGTGGGTCCCATCGGGACCTCACCTGGACCTCATGTCTCTGGTCTCACCTGGGCCTCACCAGGACCTGGTGTCTCTGGTACCCACCTGGGTAGCATCAGGATATGGTTACACTCTTCACTAACAGTGACCCAGCCGGACCTATTAACTGTGGTCTTCACCTGGGCCACACCTGGACATGGTGACACTGGTACCCACTTGGGTCTGACCTAAACATGGTGAGTCGGATCCCCGCCTGGTCCTCACCTGTAACTGGTGATTCTCGTTCCAGCATGGACATCATGTGGACCTGGTGGCTGCAGTGTTTCTAGCTTCTCATGTACCTCGTGACTCTGGTCCCCACAAGGGCCTCACCAGGACCTGGTGAGTGTGGTTGCCACCTGCACCTCACTTGGACCTGGTGATTCTGGCCTGCACCTGAGACTACCCTGGATCTGGTGACTGTAGTCCCACCTGGGCTTCACCTGGATTTGGGGACTCCGGTCCCCATCTGTGCCTCACCTGGTCCTGTTTACTATGGTCCTCAACTGGGCAAAATTGGGACCCGGTGACTGTTCCACAACTGGACCTCACCTGGACCAGGTGACTCTGGTCCCCCTCTGGGTCTCACCGTGCCCTTGTGACTGTGAACCCCACTTTGGCCTGACTTGGACCTGTTGACCCTGGTTGCCACCTGCGCCTGACCTAAAACTGATGACTCTGGTTCTTTCAAGGGCCTACCCTGGACATGATGATCCTGGTGCCCACATGGGCCTCACCTGGACTTGGTGACTCTTGTCACCACCGGGAACTCACCTGGATCTGCTTACTGTGTTCCACACCTGGGCCTCAAGTAGACCTGTTGACCATGGTCCCCAAGCCGGCCTCACATGGACCTGTTGCCTCTGATCCCCACCGGGGATTCACGTGTACCTGGCAACTCTGGTCCTCACCTACGCCTCATCTGGACCTAGTGAGTCTGGTCCCCACCTGGGCTTCACCTGGATCTGATGACTCTGGTCCCCACCTGGACTTCACCTGGATCTGGTGACTCTGGTCCTCAGTTTCGCCTGACATGGACCTGGTGTCTCTCGTCCCCACTTTGACCTAACTCAGAACTGCTGAATCTTGTCCCACCTAGACCGTATCCAGACCTGGTGACTCTTGTCCCCAGCTATGCCTCAATTCGAACTGATGAATCTGGTCCTCACGTGGGCCTCACATGGACCTGGGACTCAGCTGGATAGAGTGGCGCTGGTTCCCACAAGGGGCTCACCAGATACTGCTGACTGTGGTCTTATTCTATGCCTCACCAGCACCTAGAATTCTGTTCCCCATCTGGGCCTGCATGGCCCTAGTGACTCTGGTCCTCACCCATGCATCATTGGGACCTGGATACTCTATTCCACACAGGGCCTCACTTTGAGCAGGCACGTCTGGTCCCATTCTTGACCTCAAACTAAACTGGTTACTCTGGTTACCACTCTGGGTCTCACCCTTACCTGGTGACTCTCGTAACCACTTGGGCTTAACTTGGGCCTGGTGAATATGGTCCTTAGCTGGTCCGCACCTGGATCTCGTGACTGCTGGCCACCTGGGCCTCACCGGGACTTGGTGAATCCTGTTGCCACCTGCGCCTCACCTGGTCCTTGTGACTGTTGTCCCAACTGTATCTCACCTGTATCTGGTGTCTCTGGTTCCCATATGAGGCTCTCCTGTAACTGGTTCCTGTGGTCTCCATCTGGCCTCACCTGGAACAAGATGACTCTGATCCATATTTGGGCCTCTCCTGGACCTGTTGACTCTGGTCCATACCTGGGCATCATTGCGACCTGGATACTCTCTTATATACCTGGGCCTCACGTGGACCTGGTGACTGTGGTCCCACCTGGGCCTCACCTGGACGAGGTGACTGGTTCCCACAGGGACCTCACCTGGACCTGGTGACTCAGGTCCTCATATGGGCATCATGGGACCTGGTTTCTCAGTTCCACATCGGGGCCTCACCTGGACCTAGTGATTCTCGTCCCCTTCTGGGCCTCACCCTGACGTGGTGACTCTGATCCCCACCTGGATATCACCAGAACCGGGTGACTCTGGTCCCCATCTGGACTCACCCGGAGCTGGTGACACTGGTCCTCAACTAGGCCTCAGCAGGACCTGGTGAATCTACTCCTCACTTAGGCTTCGACTGGAGCTGTGACTCTTTTCCCACCTGGCATCAATGGGACATGGTTACGCTGTTCCCCACCTGGTTCTCACCTGGACATGATAACTTTGCTCCGCACTTTGGCCTCAACTGCTCCTGATGACTCTGGACCCACCACCTAGGCCTCAATCTGGACCTGGTAACTGTGGTACCCACCTGGGTCTCACCTGGACCTGGTGACTAAGTTCCCACATGAACCACACCAGGACCTGGTGACTGTGGTGTTCTTGTAGACTCACATTTACCTGGTGACTCCTGTCCTCACTAGGGCCTCACCTGGATCTGGTGACTCTGGCCTGCAGGTTGGCCTCACCTGAACCTGGTGAGTGGGGTTGCCACCTGGGCTTCACCCATACCTGGTGACTCAGGACCCCACGTGGGCCTCTTGGACCTGGTGAATCTGGTCCGTACCTGGTCCTCTCCCAATCCCGGGGACTCTGTTCACCACCTGGGCCTCACCTGGGCCTGATGAATGAATCAGATCCCCATCTGGGCCTCACCCAGTCCTGGTGACTTTGTTCCCCACCTGGACCTGATTGCTGTGGACTCTTTCTTGGCCTCACCTGGACCTGGTGACTCTGATTCTATCTGCGCGTCACCCAGATCTGGTCACTCTGGTCCTCACCTGGGCATCATTGGTACCTGCTGAGTCTGTTCCACACCTGAGACTCACCTGGACATGATTACTCTGGAACCACTCTGGGCCTAACCCTGACCTGGTGACTCTCGTCTCCATCTGGATGTCACCTGGACCAGGTGACTCTGGGACCCCTCTAGGCCTCAACCAGGTCTGGGGACTCTGGTCCTCAACTGGGCCTCACCTGGACCTAGTGAATATGCTCCATCTGGACCTCAGTTGGACTTGGTAACTCTGGTCCCTACCTGGGCATCACCAGGACACGGTTCCTCTGCATGGCCTCCAGGTTGGCCTCACCTGGACCTAGTGAGTGGGGTTGCCACCCGGGGCTCACCCATACCTGGTGACACATGTTCCCACGTGGGCCTCACTTGGACCTGGTGAATCTGGTCCTTTCCTGGTCCTCACACGGACCTGGTAACCCTGGTCACCACCTGGGAATCACCTGGACCTGGTGAATCTGTTCCCCCTCTGGGCCTCACCCAGTCCTCCTGACTTTGTTCCCCACCTGGACCTGATTGCGGTGGACTCCTCTTGGCCTCTACTGGAACAGTTGACTCTGATCCTAACTGGGCCTCACCCAGATCTGGTGACTCTGTTCCTCACCTGTGGACCATTATGACCTGGATACTCTGTTCCACACCTGAGTCTCACCTGGCCATGATGACTCTGGAACATCTCTGGGCCTCACCCTGACATGGTGACTCTGGACCCATCTGGATGGCACCTGGACCAGGTGATTCTGGTACCCCTCGAGGCCTCAACAAGGTCTGGTGACTCTGGTCCTCAACTGGGCCTCACCTGGACCTAGTAATATGCTCCATCTGGGCCTCATTTCGACCTGGTGACTCTGGTCCCTAACTGGGAATCATCAGGACACGGTTCCACTGCATGGCCTTCAGGTTGGCCGCACCTGGACCTGGTAACTCTGGTTCTACCTGGGCATCATCGGGACGTGGTTACTCTATTCCTCAGTGGGACTGACCTGATCGTGGTAACTCTGCTCCTGACTTTGGCCTCTTCTTTACTAGGTGACTCTGGCTCCACCTGGGCCTAACCTGTAACTGGTGACTCTGATCCTAAGCATGGCCTCACCTGACCTGGTGACTGTGGTTCCCATCGGGACCTCACCTGGACCTCATGTCTCTGGTCCCACCTGAGCCTCACCAGGACCTGGTGTCTATGGTACCCTCCTTGGTAGCATCAGGATATGGTAACACTGTTCACTAACAATGACGCAGCCGGACCGATTAACTCTGGTATTCACCTGGGCCACACTGGACATGGTGACACTGGTTCCCACCTGGGTCTCACCTGGACATGGTGAGTCGGATCCCCAATGGTCCTCCCCTGTAACTGGTGATTCTCGTACCCACATGGACATCATGTGGACCTGGTGGCTGCAGTGTTTCTAGCTTCTCATGTACCTCGTGGCTCTGGTCCCCACCAGGGCCTCACCGAGACCTGGTGAGTGTGGTTGCCACCTGCACCTGACCTGGACGTGGTGATTCTGGTCTGTAACCGAGACTACCCTGGATCTGGTGACTGTGGTCCCCACCTGGACTTCACCTGGATTTGGGGCTCCGGTCCCCATCTGGGCCTCACCTGGCTCAGTTGACCGTGGTCCTCAACTGGGCAAAATTGGGACCCGGTGACTGTGTTCCACAACTGGACCTCACCTGGACCAGGTGACTCTGGTCCCCCTCTTGGTCTCACCTTGCCCTAGTGCTGGGAACCCACTTTGGCCTGACTTGGATCTGCTGACCCTGGTTGCCACCCGTGCCTGACCTCGAACTGTAGACTCTGGTTCTTTTAAGGGCCTCCCCTGTACCTGGTGATCCTGGTCCCCACCTGGGCCTCACCTGGACGTGGTGACTCTTGTCACCACCGGGGACTCACCTGGACCTGGTTATTGTGTTACACACCTGGACCTCAAATAGACCTGTTGACCATGGTCCCCAAACCGGCCTCACATGGACCTGTTGCCTCTGATCTCCACCGGGGCCTCACGTGTACCTGGTAACACTGGTCCTCACCTGGGCCTCATCTGGACCTAGTGACTCTGGTCCCCACCTGGGCTTCACCTGGATCTGGTGACTCTGGTCCCCACCTGGACTTCACCTGGATCTGGTGACTCTGGTCCCCACCTGGACCGCTCCTTGACCTGGTGACTCTCTTTCCAACATGGACCTCGCCTGGATCTGGTGACTCTGGTCCTCAGTTTGGCCTCACCTGGACCTGGTGTCTCTCGTCCCCACTTTGACCTAACTCAGAACTGCTGAATCTTGCCCCACCTAGGCCGCACCCAGACCTGGTGACTCTTGTCCCCAGCGTTGCCTCAATTCGACCTGATGAATCTGGTCCTCACATGGGCCTCACATGGACCTGGGACTCAGCTGGATAGAGTGGCTCTGGTTCCCACAAGGGTGTCACGTGATACTGCTGAGTGTGGTCTTATTCAATGCCTCAACAGGACCTAGTGATTCTGTTCCCCATCTGGGCCTGCATGGCCCTAGTGACTCTAGTCCTCACCCAGGTGTCTTTGGGACCTGGATACTCTACTCCACACCTGGGCCTCATTTTGACCAGTGACCTCTGGTCTCATTCTGGGTCTCAAACTAAACTGGTTACTCTGGTTCCCCCTCTGGGCCTCACCCATACCTGGTGACTCTGGACACCCCTTGGGCTTCACTTGGGCCTGGTGAATCTGGTCCTTAGCTGGTCCGCACCTGGATCTGGTGACTGATCGCCAACTGGGCCTCACCTAGACTTGGTGAAACCTGTTGCCACCAGCGCCTCCCCTGGACCTTGTGACTGTGGTCCCACCTGGACCTCACCTGGATCTGATGGCTGTGGTTCCCATATGGGGCTCTCCTGGTCCTGGTTCCTGTGGTCTCCATCTGGCCTCACCTGGAACACAATGACTCTGATCCATATTTGGGCCTCTCCTGGACCTGATGACTCTGTTCCTTACCTGGGCATCATTGGGACCTGGATACTCTCTTATATACCTAGGCCTCTCTTGGATCTGGTGACTGTGGTCCCACCTAGGCCTCACCTGGACGAGGTGACTGGCTTCCAAGGGAACTCACCTGGACCTGGTGACTCAGGTCCTCATATGGGCATCATGGGACCTGGTTTCTCAGTTCCACATCGGGGCCTCACCTGGACCTAGTGATTCTCGTCCCCCTCTGGGCCTCACCCTGACGTGGTGACTCTGGTTCCCACCTGGATATCACCAGAACCGGGTGACTCTGTTCCACCTCTGGGACTCACCCGGAGCTGGGGACACTGGTCCTCAACTGGGCCTCAACAGGACCTGGTGTATCTACTCCTCACTTAGGCCTCGTCTGGATATTGTGACTCTTTTCCCACCTGTCATCAATGGGACATGGTTACTCTGTTCCCCACCTGGGCCTCGCGTGGACATGATAACTTTGCTCCACACTTTGGCCTCAACTCTTCCTGATTCTGGTCCCCCCACCTAGGCCTCAATCTGGACCTGGTGACTGTAGTCCCCACCAGTGCCTTACCTGTACCTGGTGACACTCGTTCCCACATGAAACACACCTGGACCAGGTGACTGTGGTGTTCTTGTAGACTCACATTTACCTGGTGACTCCGGTCCCACTAGGGCCTCACCTGGTTCTGGTGACTCAGGCTTGCAGGTTGGCCTCACCTGGACCTGGTGAGTGGGGTTGCTACCTGGGCCTCACCCATTCCTGGTGTTACTTACCCACCTGGGCCTCTTGGACCTGGTGAATCTGATCCTTACCTGGTCCTCTCCAAGACCCGGGGACTCTGGTCCCCAACTGGGCCTCACCTGGACCTGGTGAATCCGGTCATCATCTGGGACTCACCCAGTTCTGGTGACTTTGTTCCCCACCTGGACCTGATTGCTGTGGACTCTTTTTGGCCTCACCTGAAAATGGTGACTCTGATCTTTTCTGCGCGTCCCCCAAACCTGGTGACTCTGTTCCTCACCTGGGCATCATCGGGACATGGTTCCACTGCATGAACTGCAGGTTGGCCTCACCTGGACCTGGTAATTCTGGTCTCTAACTGGGCATCATAAAGATATGGTTCCACTGCATGGCATGCAGGTTAGACTCACCACGACCTCATGACTCTGGGCCCTCCCTGGGCATCATCGGGACATGGTTCCCCTGCATGGCCTGCAGGTTGGCCTCATTTGGACCTGGTGACTCTGGTCCCTACCTGGGCATCTTCGGGACATGGTTCCCCTGCATGGCCTGCAGATTGGCCTCACCTGGACCTGGTAACTCTGGTCCCTACCTGGGCATCATCGGGACATGGTTCCCCTCCATGACCTGCAGGTTGGCCTCACCTGGACCTGGTAACTCTGGTCCCTACCTGGGCATCATCGGGACAAGGTTCCTCTGCATGGCCTGCAGGTTGGCCTCACCTGGACCTGGTGAGTGGGGTTGTCACCTGGGCCTCACCCATGCCTGGTGACACAGGTCCCCACGTGGGCCTCACTTGGACCTGGTGAATCTGGTCTTTACCTTGTCCTCACCCGGAACTTGTAACTCTGGTCACCACCTGGGAATCATCTGCACCTGGTGAATCTGGTCCCCATCTGGGCCTCATCCAGTCCTGGTGACTTTGTTCCCCACCTAGACCTGATTGCTGTGGACTCCTTCTTGGCCTCACCTGGTATTGAAGACTCTGAACCTAACTGGGCCTCACCCAGATCTGGTGACTCTGGTCCTCACCTGTGGACCATTATGACCTGGATACTCTGCTCCACACCTGTGCCTCACCTGGACATGATGACTCTGGATCCCCTCTGGGCCTCAGCCTGACATGGTGACTCTGGTCCCCATCTGGATGTCACCTAGACCAGGTGAATCTGGTACCCCTCTAGGCCTCAACTTGACCTGGTGACTCTGGTCCTCAACTGGGCCTCACCGGGACCTAGTGAACATGCTCCCCACCTGCGCGTCATCTGGTCCTGGTGACTCTGTTTCTACCTGGGCATAATCGGGACATGGTTACTCTATTCCCCACTGGGACTGAACTGATCCTGGTAACTCTGGTCCTGCCTTTGGCCTCTTCTGTACCAGGTGACTCTGGTTCCACCTGGGCCTCACCTGTAACTGGTGCCTCTGATCCTAAGCATGGCCTCCCCTGACCTGGTGACTGTGGTTCCCATCGGGACCTCACCTGGACCTCATGTCTCTGGTCCCACCTGGGCCTCACCAGGACCTGGCCCAGAGTCAGCAAGTCCAGGTGAGGCTGACAGGATGACTCTGGTCCCCATCTGGATGTCACCTAGACCAGGTGAATCTGGACCCCTCTACGCCTCAACTAGAACTGGTGACTCTTGTCCTCAACTTGGCCTCACCGGGACCTAATGAATATGCTCCCCACCTGCGCCTCATCTGGACCTGGTGACTCTGGTTCTTCCTGGGCATCATCGGGACATGGTTACTCTATTCCCCACTGGGACTGACCTGATCCTGGTAACTCTTGTCCTGACTTTGGCCTCTTCTGTACCAGGTGACTCTGGCTCAACCTGTGCCTCACCTGTAACTGGTGACTCTGATCCTAAGCATGGTTTCACCTGACCTGCTGACTGCGGGTCCCATCGGGACCTCACCTGGACCTCATGTCTCGGGTCCCTCTTGGGCCTCACCAGGACCTGGTGTCTCTGGTAACCATCTATGTAGCATCAGGTTATGGTGACACTGTTCACTATCAGGGACTCTGGTCCCCATCTGGATGTCACCTGGATCAAGTGATTCTGGTACCCCTCTAGGCCTCAACCAGATCTGGTGACTCTTGTCCTCAACTGGGCCTCACATGGGCCTAGTGAATATGCTCCATCTGGGCCTCATTTGGAACTGGTTACTCTGGTCCCTACCTGGGCATCATCGGGACATGGTTCCACTGCATGGCCTGCAGGTTGGCCTCACCTGGACCTGGTAACTCTGTTCCCTACACGGGCATCTTCGGTACACGATTCCTCTGCATTGCCTGCAGGTTGGACTCACCTTGACCTGGTGAGTGGGTTTGCTACCTGGGCCTCACCCATACCTGGTGACACAGGTCCCCACGTGGGCCTCACATGGACCTGGTGAATCTGGTCCTTACCTGGTCCTCATCCAGAACTGGTAACTCTGGTCATCACCTGGGAATCACCTGGACCTTGTGAATCTGTTCCTATTCTGGGCCTCACCCTGTCCTGGTGACTTTGTTCCCCACCTGGACCTGATTGCTGTGGACACATTCTTGGCCTCACCTGGAACTGGTGACTCTGTTCCTAACTGGGCCTCACCCATATCTGGTGACTCTGGTCCTCACCTGTGGACCATTATGACCTGGATACTCTGTTCCACACGTGAGCCTCACCTGGACATGATGACTCTGGATCCCCTCTGGGTCTCAGCCTGACATGGTGACTCTGGTCCCCATCTGGATGTCACCTAGACCAGGTGAATCTGGTACGCCTCCAAGCCTCAACTAGACCTGGTGACTTGGTCCTCAACTTGGCCTAACCGGGACCTAGTGAATATGCTCCCACCTGCACCTCATCTGGACCTGGTAACTCTGGTTCTTCCTGGGCATCATCGGGACATGTTTACTCTGTTCCACACTGGGACTGACCTGATCCTGGTAACTCTGGTCCTGACTTTGGCCTCTTATGTACCAGGTGATTCTGGCTCCACATGGGCCTCACCTGGAACTGGTGACTCTGATCCTATCTGCGCGTCACCCAGATTTGGTGACTCTGGAACTCACCCTGGCATCATTGGTACCTGATTACTCTGTTCCACACCTGAGCCTCACCTGGACATGAGGACTCTGGAACCTCTCTGGGCCTCACCCTGACCTGGTGACTCTGGTCCCCATCTGGATGTCACCTGGACCACGGGATCTGGTACCCCTCTAGGCCTCAACCAGATATGGTGACTCGGGTCCTCAACTGGGCCTCATCTGGACCTAGTGAATATGATCCATCTTGGCCTCATTTGGACCTGGTGACTCTGGTCCATACCTGGACATCATAGGGATATTGCTCCACAGCATGGCCTGCAGGTTGGTCTCACCTGGACATTGTAACTCTGGTCCCTACCTGGGCATTATCGGGACATGGTTCCACACATGCCCTGCATGTTGGCATCACCTGCACCGGGTAATTCTAGTCCCTACCTGTGCATCATCAGTACATGGTTCCTCTGCATGGCCTGCAGGTTGGCATCACCTGGACCTGGTGAGTGTGGTTGTCACCTGTGCCTCACCCATGCCTGGTGACACAGGTCCCCACGTGGGCCTCACTTGGAACGGGTGAATCTGGTCCTTACCTTGTTCTCACCCGGAACTCGTAACTCTGGTCACCACTTGGGAATCACCTGGGCCTGGTGTTTCTGGTACCCATCTGGGCGTCATCCACTCCTGGTGACATTGTTCCCCACCTGGACCTGATTGCTGTGGACTCTTTCTTGGCCTCACCTGGAACTGGTGAATCTGATCCTATCTGCGCGTCACCCAGACCTGGTGACTCTGGTCCTCACCTGGACATGATGACTCTGGATCCCCTCTGGGCCTCACTCTGACATGGTGACTCTGGTCCCCATCTGGATGTCACCTAGACCAGGTGAATCTGGTACCCCTCTAGGCCTCAACTAGACCTGGTGACTCTGGTCCTCACCTGGGCCTCACCGGGACCTAGTGAATATGCTCCCCAACTGTGCCTCATCTGGACCTGGTGACTCTGGTTCTACCTGGGCATCATCGGGCCATGGTTATTGTATTCCCCACTGGGACTGACCTGATCCTGGTAACTCTGGTCCTGATTTGGCCTCTTCTGTACCAGGTGACTCTGGGTCCACCTTGGGTTCACCGGTAACTGGTGACTCTGATCCTAAGCGTGGCCTCACCTGACCTGGTGACTGTGGTTCCCATCGGGATATCACCTGGACCTCATGTCTCTGGTCCCACCTGGGCTTCACCAGGACCTGGTGTCTCTGGTACCCACCTGGGTAGCATCAGGATACGGTTACACTGTTCACGAACAGTGACCCGTCCGGACCTATTAACTCTGGTCTTCACCTGGGCCACACCTGGACATGGTGACACTGGTTCCCACCTGGGTCTCACCTGGACATGGTGAGTCGGATCCACAAATTGTCCTCCCCTGTAACTGGTGATTCTCGTTCCCACATGGACACCATGTGGACCTGGTGACTGCAGTGTTTCTAGCTTCTCATGTACCTCGTGACTCTGGTCCCCACCAGGGCCTCACCGGGACCTGGTGAGTGTGGTTGCCACCTGCACCTCACCTGGACCTGGTGATTCTGGTCTGCACCTGAGACACCCCTGGATCTGGTGACTGTGGTCCCCACCTGGGCTTCACCTCCTTTGGGGACTCCGGTCTCCATCTGGGCCTTACCTGACCCTGTTTACCATGGTGTAAACTGGGCAAATTTGGGAACTAGTGACTGTGTTCCACAACTGGACCTCACCTGGACTAGGTGACTCTGGTCCCCCTCTTGGTCACACCGTGCCCTAGTGACTGTGAACCCCACTTTGGCCTGACTTGGACTTGCTTACACTGGTTGCCACCTGCGCCTGACCTCGAACTGTTGACTCTGGTTCTTTCAAGGGCCTCCCCTGTACCTGGTGATCTTGGTCCCCACCTGGGCCTCACCTGGACGTGGTGACTCTTCTCACCACCGGGGGCCCACCTGGACCTGCTTACTGTGTTCCACACCTGAGACTAGGTAGACCTGTTGACCATGGTCCCCAAGCCGGCCTCACATTGACCTGTTGCCTCTGATCCCCACCGGGGCCTCACGTGTACCTGGTAACTCTGGTCCTCACCTGGGCCTCACCTTGACCTAGTGACTCTCGTCCCCAACTGGGCTTCACCGGGATCTGGTGACTCTGGTCCCCACCTGGTCTTCACTTAGATCTGGTGACTCTGGTCCCCACCTGGACCTCTCCTGGACCTGGTGACTCTCTTTCCAACATGGACCTCACCTTGATCTCGTGACTCTGGTCCCCACCTGGACCTTTCTTGGACCTGGTGACTCTCTTTACAACATGGACCTCACCTGGACCTGGCGTCTCTCGTCCCCACTTTGACCTAACTCAGAACTGCTGAATCTTGCCCCACCTAGGCCGCACCCAGAGCTGGTGACTTTGGTCCCCATATATGCCTCAATTTGACCTGATGAATCTAGTTTTCACGTGGGCCTCACATGGACCTGGGACTCAGCTGGATAGAGTGGCTCTGATTCCCACAAGGGGCTCAGGTGATACTGGTGACTGTGGCCTTATTCTATGCCTCATCAGGACCTAGTGATTCTGTTCCCCATCTGGGCCTGCATGGCCCTAGTGATCTCTGGTCCTCACCAGGCATCATTGGGACCTGGATACTCTATTCCACACCTGGGCCTCACTTTGACCAGGGACCTCTGGTCCCATTCTGGGCCTCAAACTAAACTGGTTATTCTGGTTCCCCCTCAGGGCCTCACCCTGACCTGGTGACTCTGGTCACCCATTGGCATTTACTTGGGCCTGGTCAATCTGGTCCTTAGCTGGTCGTCACCTGTATCTGGTGACTGGTCGCCACCTGGGCCTCACCTGGACTTGGTGAATCCTGTTGCCACCTGCGTCTCAACTGGACCTTATGACTGTGACTCTGGTCCTCACCCAGGCATCATTGGGACCTTGGATACTCTATTCTACATCTGGGCCTCACTTTGACCAGGGACCTCTGGTCCCATTCTGGGCCTCAAACTAAACTGGTTACTCTGCTTCCCCCTCTGGTCCTCACCCTTACCTGGTGACTCTGGTCTCCCCTTGGGCTTCACTTGGACGTGGTGAATCTGGTCCTTAGCTAGTCGGCACCTGGATCTGGTGACTGGTCGCCACCTGGGCCTCACCTGGACTTGGTGAATCCTGTTGCCACCTGTTCCTCAACTGGACCTTGTTACTGTGCCCCACCTGGAACTCACCTGGATCTCGTGGCTCTGGTTCCCATATGGGGCTCTCCTTGACCTGGTTCCTGTGGTCTCCTTCTGGCCTCACCTGGAACACAATGACTCTGATCCATATTTGGGCCTCTCCTGGACCTGTTGACTCTGGTCCTTACCTGGGCATCATTGGGACCTGAATACTCTCTTACATACCTCGGCCTCACCTGGACCTGGTGACTGTGGTCCCACATGGGCCTCACCTGGATGAGGTCACTGGTTCCCACAGGGACCTCACCTGGACCTGGTGTCTCAGGTCCTCATATGGGCATCATGGGACCTGGTTTCTCAATTCCACACCGGGGCCTCACCTGGACCTAGTGATTCTCGTCCCACTCTGGGCCTCACCCTGACGTGGTGATTCTGGTCCCCACCTGGATATCACCAGAACCGGGTGACTCTGGTCCCCCTCTGGGATCACCCGGAGCTGGGGACACTAGTCCTCAGCTGGGACTCAACAGGACCTGGTGAATCTACTCCTTACTTAGGCCTCGTCTGGACCTTGTGACTCTTCCCACCTGGCATCAATGGGACATGGTTACTCTGTTCCCCGCCTGGGCCTCACCTGGACGTGATAACTTTGTTCCACACTTTGGCCTCAACTGATCCTGATGACTCTGGTCGCCCCACCTAGGCCTCAATCTGGACCTGGTGAGTGTGGTCCCCACCTGGGTCTCACCTGGACCTGGTGACTCTCGTTCCCAGATGAACCACACCTGGACCTGTTGACTGTGGTGTTCTTGTAGACTCACATTTACCTGGTGAATCCAGTACCCACTAGGGCCTCACTTGGATCTGGTGACTCTGGCCTGCAGGTTGGCCTCACCTGGACCTGGTGAGTGGGGTTTCCACCTGGACCTCACCCATAATTGGTGAGTCAGGTCCCCACGTGGGCCTCTTCTACCTGGTGAATCTGGTCTTTACCTGGTCCTCTCCTAGACCCGGGGACTCTGGTCACCACCTGGGCCTCACCTGGACCTGGTGATTCTGGTCCCCATCTGGGCCTCACCCAGTCCTGGTGACTTTGTTCCCCACCTGGACCTGATTGCTGTGGACCCTTTCTTGGCCTCACCTGGAACTGGTGACTCTGATCCTATCTGCGCGTCACCCAGTCCTGGTGACTCTGGTCCTCACCTAGGCATCACTGCTACCTGGTGACTCTGTTCCACACCTGAGCCTCACCTGGACATGGTGACTCTGGAACCTCTGGGACTCACCCTGACCTGGTGACTCTGGACCCATCTGGATGTCACCTGGACCAAGTGATTCTGGTACCCCTCTAGGCCTCAACCAGGTCTGGTGACTCTTATCCTCAACTGGGCCTCACCTGGACCTATTGAATATGCACCATCTGGGCCTCATTTGGACCTGGTGACTCTCTTCCCTACCTGGGCATCATCGGGACATGTTTCCACTGCATGGCCTTTAGGTTGGCCGCACCTGGACCTGGTAACTGTGGTTCTACCTGTGCATCATCGGGACGTGGTTAATCTATTCCCAGTGGGAGTGACCTGATCGTGGTAACTCTGGTCCTGACTTTGGCCTCTTCTGTGCCATGTGACTCTGGCTCCCCCTGGACCTCTCCTGTAAGTGGTGACTCTGATCCTAAGCATGGCCTCACCTGACCTGGTGACTGTGGTTTCCATCGGTACCTCACCTGGTCCTCATGTCTCTGGTCCCAACTGGGACTCACCAGGACCTTGTATCTGGTACCCACCTGAGTAGCATCAGGATATGGTTACACTGTCCACTAACAGTGACCCGGCCGGACCTATTAACTCTCGTCTTCACCTGGTCCACTCTTGGACATGGTGACACTGGTTCCCACCTGGGTCTCACCTGGACATGGTGAGTCGGATCCCCACCTGGTCCTCACCTGGAACTGGTGATTTTCGTTCCCACATGGACATATTGTGGACCTGGTGACTGCAGGGTTTCTAGCTTCTCATGTACCTCGTGTCTCTGGTCCCCACCAGGGCCTCACCGGGACCGGGTTGGTGTGGTTGGCACCTGCACATCACATGGACCTGGTGATTCTCGTCTGCACCTGAGACCACCCTGGATCTGGTGACTGTGGTCCCCACGTGTGTTTCACCTGGATTTGGGGACTCCGGTCCCCATCTGGGCCTCACCTGGCCCTGTTGACCATGGTCCTCAACTGTGCAAAATTGGTACCCGGTGACTGTGTTCCACAACTGTACCTCACCTGGACCAGGTGACTCTGGTCCCACTCTGGGTCTCACCGTGCCCTAGTGACTGTGAACCCCACTTTGGCCTGACTTGAACCTGCTGACCCTGGTTGCCACCTGCGCCTGACCTCGAACTGTTGACTCTTGTTCTTTCAAGGGCCTTCCATGGACCTGGTGATACTGGTCGGACCTGGGCCACACCTGGACGTGGTGACTCCTGTCACCAATGGGGTCTCACCTGGACCTGCTTACTGTGTTCCACTCCTGGGACTCAAGTAGACCTGTTGACCATGGTCCCCAAGCCGGCCTCACATGGACCTGTTGCCTCTGATCCCTACCGGGTCCTCACGTATACCTGGTAACTCTGGTCCTCACCTGGGCCTCATCTGGACCTAGTGACTCTGGTCCCCACCTGGGCTTCACATGGATCTGGTGACTCTGGTCCCCACCTGGACTTCACCTGGATCTGGTGACTCTGGACCCCACCGGGACCTCTCCTGGACCTCGTGACTCTCTTTCCAACATGGACCTCACCTGGATCTGGTGACTCTGGTCCTCAGTTTGGCCTCACCTGGACCTGGTGTCTCTCGTCCCCACTTTGACCTAACTCAGAACTGCTGAATTTTGCCCCACCTAGTCAGCACCCAGACCTGGTGACGCTTGTCCCCAGCTATGTCTCAATTCGACCTGATGAATCTGGTCCTCACGTGGGCCTCACATGGACCTGGGACTCAGCTGGATAGAGTGGCTCTGGTTCTCACAAGGGGCTCACCTGACACTGCTGAATGTGGTCTTAATCCATGCGTCACCAGGACCTAGTGATTCTGTTCCCCATCTGCGCCTGCATGGCCCTAGTGACTCTGGTCCTCACACTGACGTCATTGGGACCTGGATTCTCTATTCCACACCTGGGCCTCACTTTGACCAGGGACCTCTGGTCCCATTCTGGGCCTCAAACTAAACTGGTTACTCTGGTTCCCCCTCTGGGCCTCACCCTGACCTGGTGACTCTGGTCACCCGTTGGGCTTCACTTGGGCCTGGATTTTCTGGTCTTAGCTGTTCCCCACCTGGATCTGGTGACTGGTCGCCACCTGGGCCTCACCTGGACTTGGTGAATCCTGTTGCCACCTGCGCCTCACCTGGACCTTGTGACTGTGGTCCCACCTGGACTTCACCTGGACGAGGTGACTGGTTCCCACAGGGACCTCACCTGGACCTGGTGACTCAGGTCCTTATATATGCATCATGGGACCTGGTTTCTCATTTCCACATAGGGGCCTCACCTGGACCTAGTGATTCTTGTCCCCCTCTGCGCCTCACCCTGACGTGGTCACTCTGGTCCCCACCTGGATATCACCAGAACCGGGTGACACACCCGGAGCTGGGGACACTGGTCCTCAACTGGGCCTCAACAGGGCCTGGTGAATCTACTCCTCACTTAAGCCTCGTCTGGACCTTGTGACTCTTTTCCCACCTGGCATCAATGGGACATGGTTACTCTGTTCCCCACCTGGGCCTCACCTGGACATGATAACTTTGATCCACACTTTGGCCTCAAATGCTCCTGATGACTCTCGTCCCCCCACCTAGGCCTCATTCTTGACCTGGTGACTGTGGTCCCCACCTGGGTCCTACCTGCACCTGGTGACTCTCGTTCCCACATGCACCACACCTGGACCTGGTGACTGTGGTGTTCTTGTAGACTCACATTTACCTGGTGACACCGGTTCCCACTAGGGCCTCACCTGGATCTGCTGACTGTGGCCTGCAGGTTGGCCTCACCTGGTCTGGTGAGTGGGGTTGCTACCTGAGCTTCACCCATACCTGGTGACTCAGGAACCCACGTGGTCCTCTTGGACCTGGTTAATCTGGTCCTTACATTGTCCTCTCCCAGACCCGGGGATTCTGGTCACCACCTCGGCCTGACCTGGACCTGGTGAATCTCTTTCCCATCTGGGCCTCACCCAGTCCTGGGGACTTTGTTCCCCACCTAGACCTGATTGCTTTGGACTCTTTCTTGGCCTCACCTGGAACTGGTGACTCTATCCTCTCTGCGCGTGACTCAGGCCTGGTGACTCTGGTCCTCACCTGGGTATCATTGGTACCTGCTGACTCTGTTCCACACCTGAGCCTCACTTGGACATGATGACTCTGGAAACTCTCTGGGCCTCACCCTGACCTGGTGACTCTGGTCCCCATCTGGATGTCACCTGGACCAGGTAATTCTGGTATCCCTCTAGGCCTCAACCAGATCTGGTCTCTGGTCCTCAAATGGGCCTCGGCTGGACCTAGTGAATATGCTCCATCTTGGCCTCATTTGGACCTGGTTACTCTGGTCCCTACCTGGGCATCATGGGGACCTGGTTCCACTACATGGCCTGCAGGTTGGCCTCACCTGTACCTGGTGAGTGGGGTTGCCACTTGGGCCTCACCCATACCTGGTGACACAGGCCCCTACGTGGGCCTCACTTGGACCTGGTGTATCTGGTGATTCTGGTCACCACCTGGGAATCACCTGGACCTGGTGAATCTGGTAACTCTGGTCACCACCTGGGAATCTCCTGGACCTGGTGAATCTGTGTCCCCATCTGGGCCTCACCCAGTCCTAGTGACTTTTTTCCCCACCTGGACCTGATTGCTGTGGACTCCTTCTTAGCCTCACCTGGAACTGTTGACTCTGATCCTAACTGGGCCTCACCCAGATCTGTTGACTCTGGTCCTCACCTGCTGGACCATTATGACCTGGATACTCTGTTCCACACCTGAGACTCACCTGGACATGATGACTCTGGATCCCCTCTGGGCCTCTCACTGACATGGTGACTCTGGTCCCCATCTGGACGGCACCTAGACCAGGTGAATCTGGTAGCCCCTCTAGACCTCAACTAGACTTGGTGACTCTTGTCCTCTACTGGGCCTCAACGGGGCGTAGAGAATATGCTCCCCACCTTCGCCTCATCTGGACCTGGTGACTCTGGCTCCACCTGGGCCTCACCTGTAACTGGTGAATCTGATCCTAAGCATGGCCTCACCTGACCTGGTGACTGTGGTTCCCATCGGGACCTCACCTGGACCTCATGTCTCTGGTCCCAACTGGGCCTCAACTGGACCTTGTGACTGTGGTCCCACCTGGACCTCACCTGGATCTGGTGGCTCTGGTTCCCATATGGGGCTCTCCTGGACCTGGTTACTGTGGTATCCATCTGGCCTCACCTGGAACACAATGACTCTGATCCATATTTGGGGCTCTCCTGGACCTGTTGACTCTGGTCCTCACCTGGGCATCTTTGGTTCTTGGTGACTCTGTTCCACACCTGAGCCTCACCTGGACATGATGACTCTGGAACCTCTCTGGGCCTCACCCTAACCTGGTGACTCTGGACCCATCTGGATGTCACCTGGACCAGGTGATTCTGGTACCCCTCTAGGCATCAACCAGGTCTGGTGACTCTGGTCCTCAACTGGGCCTCACCTGGACAGATTGATAATGCACCATCTGGACCTCATTTGGACCTGGTGACTCTCTTCACTACCTGGGCATCATCGGGACATCGTTCCACTGCATGGCCTTAAGGTTGGCTGCACCTGGACCTGGTAACTGTGGTTCTCCCTGGGCATCATCGGGACGTGGTTACTCTATTCCCAGTGGGACTGACCTGATCGTGGTAACTCTGGTCCTGACTTTGGCTTCTTCTGTGCCATGTGACTCTGGCTCCCCCTGGACCTCACCTGTAAGTGGTGACTCTGATCCTAAGCATGGCCTCACCTGACCTGGTGACTGTGGTTTCCATCGGTACCTCACCTGGTCCTCATGTCTCTGGTCCCAACTGGGACTCTGCAGGACCTTGTATCTGGTACCCACCTGAGTAGCATCAGGATATGGTTACACTGTCCACTAACAGTGACCCGGCCGGACCTATTAACTCTCGTCCTCACCTGGTCCACACTTGGGCATGGTGACACTGGTTCCCACCTGGGTCTCACCTGGACATGGTGAGTCGGATCCCCACCTGGTCCTCACCTGTAACTGGTGATTCTCGTTCCCACATGGACATCATGGGGACCTGGTGGCTACAGTGTTTCTAGCTTCTCATGTACCTCGTGACTCTGGTCCCCACCAGGGCCTCACCGGGACCTTGTGAGTGTGGTTGCCACCTGCACCTCACCTGGACCTGGCGATTCTGGTCTGCATCTGAGACTACCCTGGATCTGGTGACTGTGGTCCCCACTGGGCTTCACCTGGATTTGGGGACTCCGGTACCCATCTGGGCATCAGTTGCCCCTGTTGACCATGGTCCTCAACTGGGCAAAATTGGGACCCGGTGGCTGTGTTCCACAACTGAACCTCACCTGGACCAGGTGACTCTGTTCCCCCTCTGGGTGTCACCGTGCCCTAGTGACTGTGAAACCCACTTTGGCCTGACTTGGACGTGCTGACCCAGGTTGCCACCTGCGCGTGACCTCGAACTGTTGACTCTGGTTCTTTCAAGAGCCTCCCCTGTACCTGGTGATTTTGGTCACCACCTGGGCCTCACGTGGACGTGGTGACTCTTGTCACCACCGAGGACTCACCTGGACATGATTACTGTGTTCCACACCTGGGCCTCAGGGAGACCTGTTGTCCATGGTCCCGAAGTCGGCCTCACGTGGACCTGTGTCCTCTGATCCCCACCGGGGCCTCACGTCTACATGGTAACTCTGGTCCTCCCCTGGGCTTCACTGGACCTAGAGACTCTGATCCCCACCTGGACTTCACCTGGAACTGGTGACTCTGGTCCCCACCTGGACCTCTCCTGGACCTGGTGACTCTCTTTCCAACATGGACCTCACCTGTATCTGGTGACTCTGGTCCTCAGTTTGGCCTCACCTGGACCTGGTGTCTCTCGTCCCCAATTTGACCTAACTCAGAACTGCTGAATCTTTCCCGACCTAGGCCGCACCCAGACCTGGTGACTTTTCTCCCCAGCTATACCTCAATTCGACCTGATGCATCTGGTCCTGACGTGGGGCTCACATGGACCTGGGACTCAGCTGGATAGAGTGGCTCTGGTTCCCACAAGGGTAACACCTGATACTGGTGATTGTGGTCTTATTCTATGCCTCACCAGGACCTAGTGATTCTGTTCCCCATCTGGGCCTATATGGCCCTAGTGACTCTGGTCCTCACCCAGGCATCATTTGGACCTGGATACTCTATTCCACATCTGGGCCTCACTTTGACCAGGGACCTCTGGTCCCATTCTGGGCCTCAAACTAAACTGGTTACTCTGGTTCCCCCTCTGGGCCTCACCCTTACCTGGTGACTCTGGTCTCCCCTTGGGCTTCACTTGGGCCTGGTGAATCTGGTCCTTAGCTGGTCCTCACCTGGATCTGGTGACTGGTCGCCACCTGGGCCACTCTGGACCTTTTGACTGTGGTCCCACCTGCACCTCACCTGGATATGGCGGCTCTGTTTCGCATAAGGGACACTCCTGGACCTGGTTCCTGTGGTCTCCATCGGGTCTCACCAGGAACACAATGACTCTGATCCATATTTGGGCCTCTCCTGGACCTGTTGAATCTGGTCCTTACCGGGGCATCATTGGGACCTGGATACTCTCTATATACCTGGGCCTCACCTGGACCTGGTGACTGTGGTCCCACCAGGGCTTCACCTGGACGAGGTGACTGGTTCCCACGGGGACATCACCTGGCCCTGGTGACTCAGGTCCTCATATGGGCATCATGGGACCAGGGTTCTCAGTTCCACATCGGGGTCTCATCTGGAGATAGTGATTCTCGTCCCACTCTGGGCCTCACCCTGACGTGGTGACTCTGGTCCCCACCTGGATATCACCAGAACCGGGTGACACTGGTCCCACTCTGGGACTCACCCGGAGCTGGGGACACTGGTCCTCAACTGGGCCTCAACAGGACCTGGTGAATCTACTCCTCACTTAGGCCTCGTCTGGACATTGTGACTCTGTTCCCACCTGGCATCTTTCGGACATTGTAACTCTGTTCCCCACCTGGGCCTCACATGGACATGATAACTTTGCTCCACACTTTGGCCTCAACTGGTCCTGATGACTCTGGTCCCCCGACATAGGCCTCAATCTGGACCTGATGACTGTGGTCCCCACATGGGTCTCACCTGGACCTGATGACTCTCGTTCCCACATGAAACACACCTGGATCTGGTGACTGTGTTGTTCTTGTAGAATCACTTTTAACTGGTGACTCCAGTCCCCACTAGGTCCTCACGTGGATCAGGTGACTTGACCTGCAGGTTGGCCTCACATGGACCTGGTTAGTGGGGATGCCATTTGGGCCTCACCCATACCTGGTGACTCAGGTCTCCACGTGGGCCTCTTGGACCTGGTGAATCTGGTCCTTACCTGGTCCTCACCCGGAATTGGTAAGTCTGGTCACCACCTGGGAATCACGTGGACCTGGTGAATCTGGTCCCCATCTGGGCCTCACCGAGTCCTGGTGACTTTGTTCCCCACCTGGACCTGATTGCTGTGGACCCTTTTTTGACCTCACCTGGAACTGGTGACTCTGATCCTAAGTGGTCCTCACCCAGATCTGGTGACTCCTTTCCTCACCTGTGGACCATTATGACCTGGATACTCTGTTCCACACCTGAGCGTCACCTGGACATGATGACTCTGGAACCTCTCTGGGCCTCAGTATGACATGGTGACTCTGGTCACCATCTGGAAGTCACCTAGAGCAGGTGAATCTGGTACCACTCTTGGCCTCAACTTGACCTGGTGACTCTGGTCCTCAACTGGGCCTCACCGGGACCTAGTGAACATGCTCCCCACTTGTGCTTCATCTGGACCTGGTGACCCTGGTTCTACCTGGGCATCATCGGGACATGGTTACTCTATTCCCCCCTGGGACTGACCTGATCCTAGTAACTCTGGTCCTGACTTTGGCCTTTTCTGTACCAGATGACTCTGGCTCAACCTGGGCCTCACCTGTAACTGGTGACTCTGATCCTAAGCATGCCCTCACCTGACCTGGTGACTGTGGTTTCCATCGAACCTCATCTGGACCTCATGTCTCTGGTCCCTCCTGGGCCTCACCAGGACATGGTGTCTCTTGTATCCACCTGGGTAGCTTCAGGATATGGTTACACAGTTCACTAACAGTGAACCAGCCGGACCTATTTACTCTGGTCTTCACCTGGGGCCACACCTGGTCATGGTGACACTGGTTCCCACCTGGGTCTCAACTGGAGAGGGTGAGTCGGATCCCCACCGGGTCCTCACCTAAAACTGGTGATTCTCGTTCCCACATGGACATCATGTGGACCTGGTGGCTGCAGTGTTTCTAGCTTCTCATGTACCTCGTGACTCTGGTACCCACCAGGACCTCACCGGGACCTGGTGAGTGTGGTTGCCACCTGCACCTCACCTGGACCTGGTGATTCTGGTCTGCACCTGAGACTACCCTGGATCTGGTGACTGTGGTACCCACCTGGGCTTCACCTTGATCTGGTGACTCTGGTCCCCACCTGGGCTTCACCTGGATTTGGGTACTCTGGTCCCCATCTGGGTCTCACCTGGCCCTGTTGACCATGGTCCTCAACTGAGCTAAATTGGGACCCGGTGACTGTGTTCCATAACTGGACCTCACCTGGACCAGGTGACTCTGGTCCCCCTCTGGGTCTCACTGTGCCCTAGTGAGTGTGAACCCCACTTTGGCCTGACTTGGACCTGCTGACCCTGGTTGCCACCTGCGCCTGACCTCGAACTGTTGACTCTGGTTCTCTCAAGGGCCTCCCCTGTACCTGGTGATCCTGGTCCCCAATTGGGCCTCAACTGGACGTGGTGACTCTTGTCACCACTGGGGACTCACCTGGACATGATTACTGTGTTCCACACCTGGGCCTCAAGTACACCTCTTGACCATGGTCCCAAGCCGTCCTCACGTGGACCTTTTGGCTCTGATTCCTGCCGGGGGCTCACGTGTATCTGGTAACTCTGATCCTCACCTCGGCCTCATCTGGACCTAGTGACTCTGGTAGCCACCTGGACTTCACCTATATCTGGTGACTCTGGTCCCCACCTGGACCTCTCCTGGACCTGGTGACTCTCTTTCCAACATGGACCTCACCTGGATCTGGTGCCTCTGGTCCTCAGTTTGGCCTCACCTGGTCCTGGTGTCTCTCGTCCCCACTTTGACCTAACTCAGAACTGCTGAATCTTGCCCCACCTAGGCCGCACCCAGACCTGGTGACTCTTGTCCCCAGCTATGCCTCAATTCGACATGATGAATCTGGTCCTCACGTGGTCCTCACATGGACCTGGGACTCACCTGGATAGAGTGGCTCTGGTTCCCACAAGGGGCTCACCTGATACTGCTGACTGTGGTCTTATCTATGCCTCACCAGGACCTAGTGATACTGTGCCCCATCTGGGCCTGCATGCCCTAGTGACTCTGGTCCTCACCCAGGCATCATTGGGACCTGGAAACTATATTCTACACCTGGGCCTCACTTAACAGGGACCTCTGGTCCCATTCTGGGCCTCAAACTAAACTGGATACTGTGGTTCCCCCTCTGTGACTCACCCTTACCTGGTGACTCTGGTCACAATTTGGGCATCACTTGGGCCTGGTGAATCTGGTCCTTAGCTGGTCCGCACCTGGTTCTGGTGACTGGTCGCCACCTGGGCCTCACCTGGACATGATGACTCTGGATCCTCTCTGGGCCTCACCCTGACCTGGTGACTCTGGTCCCCAACTGGATGTCACTTTGACCAGGTGAATCTGGTACCCCTCTAGTCCTCAACCAGATCTGGTGACTTTGGTCCTCAACTCGGCCTCACCTGGACCTAGTGAATATGCTCCATGTGGGGCTCATTTGGACCTGGTGACTCTGGTCCCTACCTGGGCATCATCGGGACATGTTTCCACTGCATGGCCTGCAGGTTGGCCTCCCCTGGACCTGGTGCGTGTGGTTGCCACCTGCACCTCACGTGGACCTGGTGATTCTGGTCTGCACCTGAGATTACCCTGGATCTGGTGACTGTGGTCCCCAACTGGGCTTCACCTGGATTTGGGGACTCCGGTCCCCATCTGGGCCTCACCTGGCCCTGTTGACCATGGTCCTCAAGTGGGAAAAATTGGGACGCGGTGACTGTGTTCCACAAATGGACCTCACCTGGACCAAGTGACTCTGGTCCCCCTCTGGGTCTCACCGTGCCCTAGCGACTGTGAAGCCCACTTTGGCCTGACTTGGACCTGCTGCCCCTGGTTGCCACATGCGCCTGACCTCGAACTGTTGACTCTGGTTCTTTCAAGGGCCTCCCCTGTACCTGGTGATCCTGGTTCGCAACTGGGCCTCACGTGGACATGGTGATTCTTGTCACCACTGTGGACTCACCTGGACCTGCTTACTATGTTCCACACCTGGGCCTCTAGTGGACCTGTTGACCATGTTTCCCAAGCCGGCCTCACATGGACCAGTTGCCTCTGATCCCCACCGGGGCCTCACGTGTACCTGGTAACTCTGGTCCTCACCTGGGCCTCATCTGGACCTAGTGACTCTGGTCCCCACCTGGGCTTCACCTGGATCTGGTGACTCTGGTCCCCACCTGGACTTCACCTGGATCTGGTGACTCTGGTCCCAACCTGGACCTCTCCTGGACCTGGTGTCTCTCGTGCCCACTTTGACCTAACTCAGAACTGCTGAATCTTGCCCCACATAATACGCACCCAGACCTGGTGACTCTTGTCCCCAGCTATTCCTCAATTCGACCTGATGAATCTGGTCCTCACTGGACCTCACATGTACCTGGGACTCAGCTGGATAGAGTGGCTCTGGTTCCCACAAGGGGCTCACCTGATACTGGTGACTGTCGTCTTATTCTATGCCTCAACAGGACATAGTGATTCTGTTCCCCATCTGGGCCTGCATGGCCCTAGTGACTCTGGTCCTCACTCAGGCATCATTGGGACCTGGATACTCTATTCCACACCTGGGCCTCACTTTGACCACGGTCCTCTGGTCCCATTCTGGGCCACAAACTAAACTGGTTACTCTGGTTCGCCTCTGAACCTCACCCTTACCTGGTGACTCTGGTCGACCCTTGGGCTTCACCTGGGCCTGGTGAGTCTGGTCCTTAGCTGTTCCGCACCTGGATGGTGACTGGTCGCCACCTGGGCCTCACCTGGACTTGGTGAATCCTGTTGCCACCTGCGCCTCACTTGGACCTATGACTGTGGTCCCACGTGGACCTCACCTGGATCTGGTGGCTCTGGTTCCCATATGGGGCTCTCCTGGACCTGGTTCCTCTGGTCTCCATCCGGCCTCACCTGGAACACAATGACTCTGATCCATATTTGGGCCTCTCCTGGACCTGTTGTCTCTGTTCCTTACCTGGGCATCATTGGGACCTGATACTCTCTTTTATACCTGGGCATCACCTGGAACTTGTGACTGTGGTCCCACCTGGGCCTCCCCGGGACGAGGTGACTGGTTCCCACAGGGACCTCACCTGGACCGGGTGACTCAGGTCCTCATATGGGCATCATGGGACCTGGTTTCTCAGTTCCACATCGGGGCCTCACCTGGACCTAGTGATTCTCGTCCCCCTCTGGACCTCACCCTGACGTGGTGACTCTGGTCCCCACCTGGATATCACCAGAACCGGGTGACTCTCGTCCCCCTCTGGGACTCACCTGGAGCTGGGGACACCGGTCCTCAACTGGCCCTCAACAGGACCTGGTGAATCTACTCTTCACTTAGGCTTCGTCTGGACCTTGTGACTCTTTTCCCACCTGGCATCAATGGGACATGGTTACTCTGTTCCCCACCTGGGACTCACCTGGACATGAGAATTTGCCCCTCACTTTACCTCAACTTGTCCTGATGACTCTGTCCCCCCACCTAGGCCTCAATGTGGACCTGGTGACTGTGGTCCCCACATGGTTCTCACCTGGACCTGGTGACTCTCGTTCCCACATAAACCACACCTGGACGTGGTGACTGTGGTATCCTTGTGGACTCACATATACCTGGTGACTCCGGTCCCCACTAGGGCCTCACCTGGATCTGGTGACCCTGACCTGCAGGTTGGTCTCACCTGGACCTGGTGAGTGGGGTTGCCAACTGGGCCTCAACCATACCTGGTGACTCAGGTCCTCACGTGGGCCTCACTTGGACCTGGTGACTCTGGTCCTTACCTTGTCCTCTCCCAGACCGCGGACTCTGGTCACCACCTGGACCTCACCTGGACCTGGTGAATCTGGTCCCCATCTGGGCCTCACCCAGTCATGGTGACTATGTTGCCCACCTGGACCTGATTGCTGTGGACTCTTTCTTGGCCTCATCTGGAACTGGTGACAGTCATCCTATCTGTGCGTCACCCAAACCTGGTGACTCTGTTCCACACCTGAGCCTCACCTGGACGTGATGACTCTGGAAGCTCTCTGGGCCTCACCCTGACCTGGTGACCCTGGTCCCCATCTGGATGTCACCTGGAACTGGTGATTCTAGTACCCCTCTAGGACTCAACCAGATCTGGTGACTCTGGTCCTCAACTGGGCCTCACCTGGACCTAGTGAATATGCTCCATCTGGGCCTCATTTGGACCTGATGACTCTGGTCCCTCCCTGGGCATCATCGGGACATGGTTCCACTGCATGGCCTGCAAGTTGGCCTCATGTGGATCTGGTAACTCAGGTCCCTACCTGGGCATCATCGGGACACTCTTCCTCTGCATTGCCTGCAGGGTGGCCGCACCTGGACCTGGTGAGTGGGGTTGCCACTTGGGTCTCACCCATACCTGGTGACACAGGTCCCCACGTGGGCCTCACTTGGACCTGGTGAATCTGGTCCTTACCTGGTCTTCACCCGGAACTGGTAACTCTGGTCACCACCTGGGAATCACCTGGGCCTTGTGAATCTGATCCCCATCTGGGCCTCACCCAGTACTGGTGACTTTGTTTCCCACCTGGACCTGATTGCTGTGGACACCTTCTTGGCCTCAACGAGAAGTGGTGACTTTGATCGTAGCTGGGCCTCACCCAGATCTGGTGACTATGGTAACCACCTGTGGACCATTATGACCTGGATACTCTGTTTCACACCTGAGCCTCACCTAGACATGATGACTCTGGATCCCCTCTGGGCCTCACCCTGACATGGTGACTCTGGTTCCCATCTGGATATCACCAGAACCGGGTTACTCTGGGCCCCCTCTGGGACTCACCCGGAGCTGGGGACACTGGTCCTCAACTGGGCCTCAACGGGTCCTGGTGAATCTACTCCTCAATTAGGCCTCGTCTGGACCTTGTGACTCTTTTCCCACCTGGCATCAATGGGACATGGTTACTATGTTCACCACCTGGGCTTCACCTGGACATGATAACTTTGCTCCACACTTTGGCCTCAACTGCTCCTGATGACACTGGTCCCCCCACCTAGGCCTCAATCTGGACCTGGTGACTGTGGTCCCAACCTGGGTCTCACCTGAACTTCGTGACTCTCGTTCACACATGAAGCACACCTGGACCTGGTGACTGTCCTGTTCTTGTAGACTCATATTTACCTGGTGACTCCAGTCCCCACTAGGGCCTCACCTGGATCTGGTGACATTGGCCTGCTGTTGGCATCACCTGGACCTGGTGAGTGAGGTTGCCACCTGGGCCTCACTTATACCTGGTGACTCAGGTCCCCGCGTGGGCCTCTTGGACCTGGTGAATCTGGTCCTTACCTGGTTCTCTCACAGACCCGGGGACTCTGGTCACCACCTGGGCCTCACCTGGACCTGGTGAATCTGGTCCCTATCTGAGCCTCGCCCAGTCCTGGTTACTTTGTTCCCCACCTGGACCTCATTGCTGTGGACTCTTTCTTGGCCTCACCTGGAACTGGTGACTCTGATCCTATCTGCGCGTCACCCAGACCTGGTGACTCTGGTCCTAACCTGGGCATCATTGGTACCTGGTGACTCTGTTCCACACCTGAGCCTCACCCGAACATGATTACTCTGGAACCTCTCTGGGCCTCACCATGACCTGCTGACTCTGGTCCCCATCTGGATGTCACCTGGACCAGGTGATTTTTGTAACCCTCTAGGCCTCAACCAGATCTGGTCACTCTGGTCCTCAGTTTGGCCTCACCTGGACCTGGTGTCTCTCGTCCCCACTTTGACCTAACTCAGAACTGTAGAATCTTGCCCCACCCAGGCCGCACCTAGACCTGGTGACTCTTGTCCCCAGCTATGCCTCAATTCGACCTGATTAATCTGGTCCTCAAGTGGTCCTCACATGGACCTGGGACTCAGCTGGATAGAGTGGCTCTGGTAACCACAAGGTGCTCACCTGATACTGGTGACTTATTCAACAGTGGTCTTTTTCTATGCCTCACCTGGACCTCGTGATTCTCGTTCCCACATGAAACAAACCTGGACCTGGTGACTGTCCTGTTCTTGTAGATTCACATTTAAATGGTGACTCTGGTCCTCACTAGGGCTTCACTTGGATCTGGTGTCTCTGGCCTGCCGGTTGGCCTCACCTGGACCTGGTGAGTGGGGTTGTCACCAGGGCCTCAACCATACCGGGTGGCTCAGGTCCCCACGTGGCTCTCTTGGACGTGATGACTCTGGTCCTTACCTGGTCATCTCCCACTCCCTGGGACTCTGGTAACCACGTGAGCAACACCTGGACCTGCTGAATCTGGTCCCTACTGGGCATCACATAGTCCTAGTGACTTTGTTACCCACCTGGACCTTATTGCTGTGGACTCTTTCTTGGCCTCACCTGGAACTGGTGACTCTGATCCTATCTGCGCATCCCTCAGATCTGGTGACTCTGGTCCTCCCATGGGCATCAATGGTACCTGGTGACTCTGTTCCACACCTGAGCCTCACCTGGACATAATGACTCTGGAACCTCTCTTGGACTCACCGTGACCTGGTGACTCTGGTCCCCATCTGGATGTCACCTGGACCAGCTGATTCTGGCACCCCTCTAGGCCTCAACCAGATCTGGTGACTCTGGTCCTCAACTGGGCCTCACCTGGACCTAGTGTATATGCTCCATCTGGGCATCATTTGGACCTGGTGACTCTGGTCTCTTCCTGGGCATCATCGGGACATGGTTCCACTGCATGGCCTGCAGGTTGGCCTCAGGTGGACCTGGTAACTCTGGTCCCTACCTGGGCATCATCGGGACACGGTTCCTCTGCATGGCCCGCAGGTTGGACTCACCTGGACCTGGTGAGTCGGGGTGCCACCTGGGCCTCACCCATACCTGGTGACTCAGGTCCCCACTTGGGCCTCTTGGACCTGGTGAATCTGGTCCTTACTTGGTCCTCTCCCAGACCCGGGGACTCTGGTCACCAACTCGGCCTCACCTGGACCTGGTGAATCTGGTCCCCATCTGGGCCTCACCCAGTCCTGGTGCCTTTGTTCCCCTCCTGGACCTGATTGCTGTGTACTCTTTCTTGGCCTCACCTTGAACTGGTGACTATGATCCTATTTGCGCGTCACCCAAATCTGGTGACTCTGGTCCTCACCTGGGCATCTTTGGTACTTGGTGACTCTGTTCCACACCTGAGCCTCACCTGGACATGGTGACTCTGGAACCTCTCTGGGCCTCACCCTGACCTGGTGTCACTGGGCCCATCTGGATGTCACCTGCACCAGGTGATTCTGGTACCCCTCTAGGCCTCAACCAGATCTGGTGACTCTGGTCCTCAACTGGGCCTCACCTGGACCTTGTGAATATGCTCCTTCTGGGCCTCATTTGGACCTGGTGACTCTGGTCCCTACCTGGGAATCATCGGGACATGGTTCCACTGCATGGCCTGCAGGTTGGCCTCAGCTGGACCTGGTATCTCTCGTCCCTACCTGGCATCATCGGGACATGGTTCCTCTGCATGGCCTACAGGTTGGGCTCACCTGGACTTGGTGAGTGGGGTTGCCCCCTGGGCCTCACCCATACCTGGTGACACAGGTCCCACGTGGGCCTCACTTGTACCTGGTGAATCTGGTCCTTACCTCGTCCTCACCCGGAACTGGTAACCTGGTCACCACCTGGGAATCACCTGGGCCTGGTGAATCTTCCCCATCTGGGCCTCACCCAGTCCTGGTGACTTTGTTCCCCACCTGGACCTGATTGCTGTAGACTCCTTCTTGGCCCCACCTGGAACTGGTGACTCTGATCCTAACTGGGCCTCAGCCAGATCTGGTGACTCTGCTCCTCACCTGTGGATCATTATGACCTGGATACTCTGTTCCACACCTGAGCATCACCTGGACACGATGACTCTGGATCCCCTCTGGGCCACACCCTGACATGATGACTCTGGTCCCCTTCTGGATGTCACCTAGACCAGGTGAATCTGGTACCCGTCTAGGCCTCAACTAGACCTGGTGACTCTGCTCCTCAAATGGGCCTCACCGGGACCTAGTGAATATGCTCCCCACCTGCTCCTCATCTAAACATGGTGACTCTGGTTCTACGTGGGCATCATCGGGACATGGTTACTCTATTCCCCACTGGGACTGACCTGATCCTGGTAACACTGGTCCTGCCTTTGGCCTTTCCTGTACCAGGTGACTCTGGCTCCACCTGGGCCTCACCTGTAACTGGTGACTATGATCCTAAGCATGGCCTCACCTGACCTGGTGACTGTGGTTCCCATCGGGAACTCATCTGGACCTCATGTCTCCGGTCCCACCTGGGGCTTACCAGGACCTGGTGTCTCTGCTAACCACCTGGGTAGCATCAGGATATGTTTACACTCTTCACTAACAGTGACCCACTGGACCTATTAACACTGGTCTTCACCTGGGCCACACCTGGACATGGTGACACTGGTTCCCAACTGGGTCTCACCTGGACATGGTGAGTCAGACCCCCACCTGGGCTTCACCTGGATCTGGTGACTCTGGTCCGCACCTGGACTTCACCTGGATCTGGTGACTCTTGTCCCCACATTGACCTCTCCAGGACCTGTTGACTCTTTCCAACATGGACCTCACCTGGATCTGGTGACTCTGGTCCTCAGTTTGGCCTCACCTGGACCTGGTGTCTCTCGTCCCCACTTTGACCTAACTCAGAACTGCTGAATCTTGCGCCACCTAGGCCGCACCCACACCTGGTGACTCTTGTCCCCATCTATGCCTCAATTCGACCTGATGAATCTGGCCCTCACGTGGGCCTCACATGGACCTGGGACTCAGCTGGATAGAGTGGCTCTGGTTCCCACAAGGGGTTCACCTCATACTGCTGACTGTGGTCTTATCCTATGCCTCACCAGGACCAAGTGATTCTGTTCGCCAGCTGGGCCTGCATGGCCATAGTGACTCTGGTCCTCACCCAGGCATCATTGGGACCTGGATACTCTATTCCACACCTGGGCCTCACTTTGACGAGGGACCTCTGGTCCCATTCTGGGCCTCAAACTAAAATGGTTACTCTGGCTCCCCCTCTGGGCCTCACCCATACCTGGTGACTCTGGTCACCCCTTGGGCTTCACTGGGGCCTGGTCAATCTGGTCCTTAGCTGGTCCGCACCTGGATCTGGTGACTGGTCGCCACCTGGGCCTCACCTGGACTTGGTGAATCCTGTTGCCACCTGCGCCTCCCCTGGACCTTGTGACTGTGGTCCCACCTGGAACTCATCTGGATCTGGTGTCTCTGGTTCCCATATGGGGCTCTCCTGGACCTGGTTCCTGTGGTCTCCTTCAGGCCTCACCTGGAATACAATGACTCTGATCCATATTTGGGCCTCTCCTGGACCTGTTGACTCTGGTCCTTACCTGGGCATCATTGGGACCTGGATACTCTCTTATATACCTGGGCCTCACCTGGACCTGGTGACTGTGGTCCCACCTGGGCCTCACGTGGACGAGGTGACTGGTTCCCACAGGGGCCTCACCTGGACCTGGTGACTCAGGTCCTCATATGGGCATCATGGGACCTGTTTTCTCAGTTCCACATCGGGGCCTCACCTGTACTTTGTGATTCTCGTCCCCCTCTAGGCCTCACCCTGACGTGGTGACTCTGGTCCCCACCAAGGTATCAGCAGAACCGGGTGACTCTGGTCCCCCTCTGGGACTCACCCGGAGCTGGGGTCACTGGTCCTCAACTGGGCCTCAAAGGACCTGGTGAATCTACTCCTCACTTAGGCCTCGTCTGGACCTTGTGACTCTTTTCCCACCTGGCATCAATGGGACATCGTTAATCGGTACCCCAACTGGCCCTCACATAAACATGTTAACTTTGCTCCAGACTTTGGCCTCAGCTAGTCCTGATGACTCTCGTCTCCCCACCTAGGCCTCAATCTGGACCCGGTGTCTGTGGTCCCCACCTGGGTCTCACCTGGACCTGGTGACTCTCGTTCCCACATGAACCACACCTGGACCTGGTGACTGTGGTGTTCTTGTAGACTCACATTTACCTGGTGACTCCGGTCCCCACTAGGGCCTCACCTGAATCTGGTGGCTCTGGTCTAGGTTGACCTCACCAGGACCTGGTGAGTGGGGTTGACACCTGGGCCTCACCCATACCTGGTGACACAGGTCCCCACGTGTGCCTCTTGGACCTGGTGAATCTGGTACTTACCTGGTCCTCTCCCAGAACCGGGGACTCTGGTCACCACCTGGGCCTCACCTGGACCTGGTGATTCTGGTTCCCATCTGGACCTCACCCAGTCCTGGTACTTTGATTCCCACCTGGAACTGATTGCTGTGGACTCTTTCTTGGCCTCAACTGGAACTGGTGACTCTGATCCTATCTGCGCGTCACCCAGACCTGGTGACTCTGGTCCTCACCTGGGCATCATTGGTACCTGGTGACTCTGTTCCACACCTGAGCCTCACCTGGACATGATGACTCTGGAACCATTCTGGGCCTCACCCAGACATGGTGACTCTGGTCCTCATCTGGATGTCACCTGGACCAGGTGTTTCTTGTACCCCTTAGGCCTCAACCATATCTGGTGTCTCTGGTCCTCAACTGGGTCTCACTGGGACCTAGTGATCATGCTCCCCACCTGCGCCCCATCTGGAACTGGTGACTCTGGTTCTACCTGGGCATCATCGGGACATGGTTATTCTATTCCCCACTCGGACTGACCTGATTCTGGTAACTCTGGTCCGGACTTTGGCCTCTTCTGTACCAAGTGACTCTGGCTCCACCTGGGCCACACCTGTAACTGGTGACTCTGATCCTAAGCATGGCCTCACCTGACTTTCTGACTGTGGTTCCCATGGGGACCTCACATGGACCTCATGTCTCTCGTCGCACCTGGGCCTCACCAGGACCTGGTGTCTCTGGTACCCACCTGGGTAGCATCAGGATATGGTTACACTGTTCACTAACAGTGACACAGCCGGACGCATTAACTCTGGTCTTCACCTGGGCCACACCTGGATGTGGTGACACTGGTTCCCACCTGGGTCTCACCTGGACATTGTGAATCGGATCCCCACCTGGGCCTCACTTGTAACTGGTGATTCTCGTCCCACATGGACACCATGTCGACCTGGTGGCTGCAGTGCTTCTAGCTTCTCATGTACCTCGTGACTCTGGTCCCCACCAGGGCCTCACCGGGACCTGGGGAGTGTGGTTGCCACCTGCACCTCACATGGACCTGGTGATTCTGGTCTGCACCTGAGACTACCCTGGATCTGGTGACTGTGGTCTCCACCTGGGCTTCACCTGGATTTGGGGACTCCGGTCCCCATCTGGGCCTCAACTGGCCCTGTTGACCATGGTCCTCACTGAGCAAAATTGGGACCCGGTGACTGTGTTCCACAACTGGACCTCACTGGACCAGGTGACTCTGGTCCCACTCTGGGTCTCACCGTGCCCTAGTGACTGTGAACCCCACTTTGGCCTGACTTGGACCTGCTGACCCTGGTTGCCACGTGCGCCTGACCTCGAACTGTTGACTCTGGTTCTCTCAAGGGCCTCCCCTGTACCTGGTGATCCTGGTCCGCAACTGGGCCCCACCTGAACGTGGTGACCCTTGTCACCACGGGGGACTCACCAGGACCTGCTTACTGTGTTCCACACCTGGGCCTCAAGTACACCTGTTGACCATGGTCCCCAAGGCAGCCTCACATAGACCTGTTTCCTCTGATCCCCACCAGGGCCTCACGTGTACCTGGTAACTCTTGTCCTCACCTGGGCCTCATCTGGACCTAGTGACTCTGGTCCCCACCTGGGCTTCACCTGGATCTGGTGACTCTGGTCCCCACCTGGACCTCACCTGGATCTGGTGACTCTGGTCCTCAGTTTGGCTTCACCTGGACCTGGTGTCTCTCGTCCCCACTTTGACCTAACTCAGAACTGCTGAATCTTGACCCACCTAGCCCGCACCCAGACCTGGTGACTCTTGTCCCCAGCTTGCCTCAATTCGATCTGATGAATCTGCTCCTCACGTGGGCCTCACATGGACCTGGGACTCAGCTGGATAGAGTGGCTCTGGTTCCCACAAGGGGCTCACATGATACTGGTGACTGTGGTCCCACCTGGGCCTCACCTGGACGAGGTGACTGTTTCCCACAGGGACCTCACCTGGACCTGGTGACTCAGGTCCTCATATGGGCATTATGGGACCTGGTTTCTCAGTTCCACATCGAGACCTCACCTGGACCTAGTGATTCTCGTCCCAGTATGGTCCTCACCCTGACGTGGTGACTCTGGTCCCCACCTGGATATTACCAGAACCGGGTGACTCTGGTCCCCCTCGGGGACTCACCCAGAGCTGGGGACACAGGTCCTCAACTGGGCCTCAACAGGGCCTGGTGAATCTGCTCCTCACTTAGGCCTCGTCTGGACCTTGTGACTCTTTTCCCACCTGGCATCAATAGGACACGGTTACTCTGTTCCCCACCTGGGCCTAACCTGCACACGATAACTTTGCTCCACACTTTGGCCTCAAATGGTCCTGATGACTCTCGTCCCCCCACCTAGGCCACAATCTGGACCTGGTGACTGTGGTCCCCACCAGGCTCTCACCTGGACATAGTGACTCTCGTTCCCACATGAACCACACTTGGACCTGGTGACTGTGGTGTTCTTGTAGACTCACATTTACCTGGAGACTCTGGTCCCCACCTGGATCTGGTGACTCTTGCCTGCAGGTTGTCCTCACCTGGACCTGGTAACTCTAGTCCCTAGATGGGCATCTTCGGGACGTGGTTCCACTGCAAGGCCTGCAGGATGGCCTCACCTGGACCTGGTGAGTGGGGTTACCACTTGGGCCTCACCCATACTAGGTGACACAGGTCCCCACGTGGGTCTAACTTGGATCTGGTGTATCTGGTAATTCTGGTCACCACCTGAGAATCACCTGGACTTGGTGAATCTGGTAAATCTGGTCACCACCTGGGAATCACGTGGACCTGGTGAATCTGGCCCCATCTGGGCTTCACCCAGTCCTGATGACTTTGTTCCGCACCTGGACCTGATTGCTGTGGACTCCTTCTTGACCTCACCTGGAACTGGTGACTCTGATCCTAACTGGGCCTCACCCAGATATGGTGACTCTGGTCCTCAACTATGGAAAATTATGACCTGGATACTCTCTTCCACACCTGAGCCTCACCTGGACATGATGACTCTGGATCCCCTCTGGTCCTCAGCCTGACATGGTGATTCTGGTCCCCATCTGGATTTCACCTGGTCCAGGTGATTCTGGTACCCCTCTAGGGTCAACCAGATCTGGTGACTCTGGTCCTCACCTGGGCCTCACCTGGACCTAGTGAATATAATCCATCTGGGCCTCTTTGGACCTGGAACTCTGGTCCCTACCTGGGCATCATCGGAACATGGTTACTCTGCATTGCCTGCAGGTTGGCCTCACCTGGACCTGGTGAGTGTGGTTGCCACCTGGGTCTCACCCATACCTGGTGACACGGGTCCCCACGTGGGCCACACTTCGACCTGGTGAATCTGGTCCTTACCTGGTCCTCACCCGGAACTGGTAACTCCGGTCATCATCTGGGAATCTCCTGGACCTTGTGAATCTGGTCCCCATCCGGGCCTCCCCAGTCCTGGCGACTTTGTTCCCCACCTGGACCTGATTGCTGTGGACTCCTTCTTGGCCTCACCTGGAACTAGTTACTCTGATCCTAAGTGGGCCTCACATAAATCTGCTGAATCTGGTCTTAACCTGTGGACCATTATGACCTGGATACTCTGTTCCACATCTGAGCCTCACCTGGACATGATGACTCTGGAACCACTATGGGCCTCACCCTGACCTTGTGACTCTGGTCCCCATTAGGATGTAACCTGGACCAGGTGATTCTGGTACCCCTCTAGGCCTCAACCAGATCTGGTGACTCTGGTCCTCAACTGGGACTCACCTGGACTTAGAGAATATGCTCCATCTTGGCCTCATTTGGACCTGGTGACTCTGGTCCCTACCTGGGCATCATCGGACATGGTTCTACTACATGGCCTGCAGGTTGGCCTCACCTGGAACTGGTGAGTGGGATTGCCACCAGGGGCTCACCCATACCTAGTGACTCAGGTCCCCATGTCGGCCTCTTGGACCTGGTGATTCTGGTCCTTACCTGGTCCTCTCCCAACCTGGGGTCTCTGGTCATCACCTGGGCCTCACCTGGACAAGGTGAATCTTGTCCCCATCTGGGCCTCACCCAGTCCTGTTTACTTTGTTCCGCACCTGGACCTGATTGCTGTGGACTCTTTCTTTGCCTCACCTGCAACTGGTGACTCTGATCCTATCTGCGCGTCACCCAGATCTGGTGACTCTGGTCCTCATCTGGGCATCATTGGTACCTGGTGAGTCTGTTCCACACCTGAGCCTCACCGGGACATGATGACTCTGGAACCTCTCTGGGCCTCACCCTGACCTGGTGACTCTGATTCCCATCTGGATATCACCTTGACCAGGTGATCTGGTACCCCTCTGGGCCTCAACCAGATCTGGTGACCCTGGTCCTCAACTGGGCCTCACCTGGACCTAGTGAATTTGCTCGATCTGGGCCTCATTTGGACCTGGTGACTCTGATCCCTACCTGGGCATCATCGGGACATGGTTCCACTTCATGGCCTGCAGGTTGGCCTCACCTGGACCTGGTAACTCTGGTTGCTACATGGGATCATCGGGACGCGGTTCCTATGCATGGCCCGAAGGATGGCCTCTCCTGGACCTGGTGAGTGTGGTTGCCACCTGTGCATCACCCATACCTGGGGACACAGGTACCCACTTGGGCCTCACTTGGACCTGGTGAATCTGGTCCTTAACTGGTCCTCAGCCGGAACTGGTAACTCTGGTCACCACCTGGGAATCACCTGGACCTGGTGAATCTGGTCCCCATCTGGGCCTCACCCAGTCCTGGTGACTTTGTTCCCCACCTGGACCTGATTGCTGTGGACTCGTTCTTGGCCTCACCTGGAACTGGTGACTCTGATCCTAACTGGACCTCAACCAATCTGGTGACTCTTGTCCTCACCTGGGGACCATTATGACCTGGATATTCTGTTCCACACCTGAGTCTCACCTGGACATGATAACTTTGCTCCACACTTGGGTCTCAAATGGTCCTGAAGACTCTGGTCCCCCTCCTTGGCGGCAAACTGGACCTGGTGACTGTCGTCCCCACCTGGGCCTCACCTGGACCTGGTGAGTGTGGACCCACCTGGGCCTCACCTGGACGAGGTGACTGGTTCCCACAGGGACCTCACCTGGACCTGGTGACTCAGCCCCTCATATGGGCTTCATGGGACCTGGTTTCTCAGTTCCACATCGGGGCCTCACCTGGACCTAGTGATTCTCGTCCCCCTCTGGGCCTCACCCTGAAGTGGTGACTCTGGTCCCCACCTGGATATCACCAGAACGTGGTGACTCTGGGCCCCCTCTGGGACTCAACTGGACCTGGGGAAAGTGGTCCTCAACTGGGCCTCATAGGACTTGGTGAATCTACTCCTCACTTAGGCCTCGTCTGGACCTTGTGACTCTTTTCCCACCTGGCATCAATGCGACATGGTTAATCTGTTCCCCACCTGGGCGTCACCTGGACATGATAAGTTTACTCCACACTTTGGCCTCAACTGGTCCTGATGACTCTGGACCCCCAACTAGGCCTCAATCTGGACCTGATGACTGTGGTCTCCACCAGGGTCTCACCTGGACCTGGTGACTCTCGTTCCCACATGAACAACACTTGGACCTGGTAACTGTGGTGTTCTTGTAGACTCACATTTACCTAGTGAAACAGGTCCCCACTAGGGCCTCACCTGGATCTGGTGACTCTGGCCTGCAGTTTGGCCTCACCTGGACTGGTGAGTGGGGATGCCACCTGGGCCTCACCCATTCCTGGTGACTCAGGTCCCCACGTGGGCCTCTTGGCCCTGGTGAATCTGGTCCTTACCTGGTCCTCTCCCAGTCCCGGGGACTCTGGGAACCACCTGGGGCTCACTTTGACCTGGTGAATCTGGTCCCCATCTGGGCCTCACCCAGTCCTGGTGACTTTGTTCCCCACCTGGGCCTGATTGCTGTGGACTCATTCTTGGCCTCACCTGGAACTGGTGACTCTGATACTATCTGCGCGTCACCGAGATCTGGTGACTCTGGTCCTACCCTGGGCATCATTGGAACCTGTTGACTCTGTTCCACACCTGAGCCTCACCTGGACATGATGACTCTGGAAACGCTCTGTGTCTCACCCTGACCTGGTGACTCTGGTCTCCATCTGGATGTCACCTGGACCAGGTGATTCGGGTACCCCTCTAGGACTCAACCAGATCTGGTGACTCTGGTCCTCAACTGGACCTCACCTGGATCTGGTGACTCTGGTCCCCACCTGGGCTTCACCTGGATCTGGTGACTCTGGTCCCCACCTGGACCTCACCTGGATCTGGTGACTCTGGTCCTCACTTTGGCCTCACCTGGACCTGGTGTCTCTCGTCCCACTTTGACCAAACTCAGAACTGCTGAATCTTGCCCCACCTAGGCCGCACCCACACCTGGTGACTCTTGTCCCCAACTATGCCTCAATTCGACCTGATGAATCTAGTCCTCACGTGGGCCTCACATGGACCTGGGACTCAGCTGGATAGAGTGGCTCTGGCTCCCACAAGGGACTCACCTGTTACTGCTGACTGTGGTCTTATTCTATGCCTCACCAGTACCTAGTTATTCTGTTCCACATCTGGGCCTGCATGTCGCTAGTGACTCTGGTCCTCACCCAGGCATCATTGGGAGCTGGATACTCTATTCCACATCTGGGTCTCACTTTGACCAGGGATTTCTGGTCCCATTCTGGGCCTCAAACTAAATGGTTACCCTGGTTACCCCTCTGGTCCTCACCCTTACTTGGTGACTCTGGTCACCCCTTGGGCTTCACTTGGGCCTGGTGAGTCTGGTCTTTAGCTGGTCCTCACCTGGATCTGGTGATTGGTCGCCACCTGGGCCTACCTGGACTTGATGAATCCTGTTGCCACCTGTGCCTCAAATGGACCTGTGACTGTGGTCCCACCTGGACCTCACCTGGATCTTGTGGCTCTGGTTCCCATATGGGGCTCTCCTTTACCTGGTTCCTGTGATCTCCATCTGGCCTCCCCTGGAACACAATGACTCTGATCCATATTTGGGCCTCTCCTGGACCTGTTGACTCTGGTCCATCCCTGGGCATCATTAGGACCTGGATACTCTCTTATATACCTGGACCTCACCTGGACCTGGTGACTGTGGTCCCACCTGGGCCTCACCTGGACCTCCTGACTGTGGTCCCACCTGGGCCTCCCCGAGACTAGATGACTGGTTCCCACTGGGACCTCACCTGGACCTGGTGCCTGAGGTCCTCATATGGGCATTATGGGGCCTGGTTTCTGAGTTCCACATCGGGGCCTCACCTGGACCTAGTGATTCTCGTCCCCCTCTCGGCCTCACCCTGACGTGGAGACTCTGGTCCCCACCTGGATATCACCAGAACCGGGTGACTCTGGTCCCCCTCTAGGACTCATCCGGACCTGGGGACACTGGTCCTCAACTGGGCCTCAACAGGCCCTGGTGAATCTACTCCTCACTTAGGCCTCGTCTGGACCTTGTGACTCTTTCCCACCTGGCATCAATGGGATATGGTTACTCTGTTCCCCACCTGGGCCTCACTTGGACATGATATCTTTGCTCCATACTTTGGTCTCAACTGGTCCTGATGACTCTGGTCCCCCCACCTAGGCCTCAATCTGGACCTGGTGACTGTTGTCCTCACCTGGTTCTCACCTGGACCTGGTGACTCTCGTTCCCACATGAACCACACCTGGACCTGGTGACTGTGGTGTTCTTATAGACTCATATTTACCTGGTCACTCCGGACCCCACTATGGCCTCACCTGGATCTGATGACTTTGTCCTGCAGGTTGGCCTCACCTGGACCTGTTGAGTGGGGTTGCCACCTTGGCCACACCCATACCTGGTGACTCAGGTCCCCACGTGGGCCTCTTGGATCTGGTGAATCTGGTCCTTACCTGGTCCTCTCCCAGACCTGGGGACTCTGGTCAATACCTGGACCTCACCTGGACCTGGTGAATATGGTCTCCATCTGGGCCTCACCCAGTCCTGGTGACTTTGTTCCCCACCTGGACCTGATTACTGTGGACTCTTTCTTGGCCTCATCTGGAACTGGTGACTCTGATCCTATCTGCGCGTTACCCAGATCTGGTGACTCTGGTCCTCACCTTGGCATCACTGGTACCTGCTTACTCTGTTCCACACTTGAGCCTCACCTGCACATGACTACTCTGGAACCTCCCTGGGGTCAGCCTGACACGGTGACTCTGGTCCCCATCTGGAAGTCACCGAGACCAGGTGAATCTTGTACACCTCTTGGCGACAACTTGACCTGGTGACTCTGGTCCTCAACTGGGCCTCACCGGGACCTAGTGAACATGCTCCCCAACTGCGCCTCATCTGGACCTGGTGACTCAGGTTCTACCTGGGCTTCATCGGGACATTGTTACTCTGTTCTCCACTGGGACTGACCTGATCCTGGTAACTCTGTTCCTGACTTTGGCCTCTTCTGTACCAGGTTATTCTGGCTTGACCTGGGCCTCACTTGTAACTCGTGACTCTGATCCTAAGCATGGCCTCAGCTGAAATGGTGACTGTGGTTCCCATCGGGACCTCACCTGGACCTCATGTCTCTGGTCCCTCCTGGGCCTCACCAGGACCTGGTGTCTCTTGTACCCACCTGGGTAGCATCAGGATATGGTTACACTGTTCACTATCAGTAACCCACCCGGACCTATTAACTCTGGTCTTCACCTGGGCCACACCTGGACATGCTGACACTGGTTCCCACCTGGGATTCACCTGGACTTGGTGAGTCGGATCCCCACGTGGTCCTCACGTGTAACTGGTGATTCTCGTTCCCACATGGACATCATGTGGACCTGGTGGCTGCAGTGTTTCTAGCTTCTCATGTACCTCGTGACTCTGGTCCCCACCAGGGCCTCACCGGGACCTGTTGAGTGTGGTTGCCACCTGCACCTCACCTGGAGCTGGTGATTCTGGTCTGCACCCGAGACTACCCTGGATCTGCTGACTGCGGTCCCCACCTGGGCTTCACATGGATTTGGGGATTCCGGTCCCCATCTGGGCCTCACCTGGCCCTGTTGACCATGGTCCTCAACTGGGCAAAATTGGGACCCGGAGACTGTGTTCCACAACTGGACCTCACCTGGACCATGTGACTCTGGTCCCCCTCTGGGTCTCACCGTGCCCTAGTCACTGTGAACCCCACTTTGGCCTGACTTCGACCTGCTGACCCTGGTTGCCACCTGTGGCTGACCTCGAACTGTTGACTCTGGTTCTTTCAAGTGCCTCCCCTGTACCTGGTGATCCTGATGCCCAACTGGGCCTCACCTGCATGTGGTGTCTCTAGTCACCACCGGGGACTCATCTGGACCTGCTTACTGTGTTCCACACCTGGGCCTCAATTACAACTCTTGACCATATTCCCCAAGCTCGCCTCACATGGACCTGTTACCTCTGATCCCCACCGGAGCCTCACGTGTACCTGGTAACTCTGGTCCTCACCTGGGCCTCATCTGCACCTAGTGACTCTGATACCCACCTGGACTTCACCTGGATCTCGTGACTCTGGTCCCCACCTGGAACTCACCTGTATCTGGTGACTCTGGTCTCAGTTTGGCCTCACCTGGACTGGTGTCTCTCGTCCCCACTTTGACCTAACTCAGAACTGCTGAATCTTGCCCCACCTAGGCCGCACCCAGTCCTGATGACTCTTGTCCCCAGCTATGCCTCAATTCGACCTGATGAATCTGGTCCTCACGTGGGCCTCACATGGACCTGGGACTCAGCGGGATAGAGTGGCTCTGGTTCCCACAAGGGGCTCACCCGATACTGGTGACTGTGTTCTTATTCTATGCCTCACCAGGACCTAGGTATTCTGTTCCCCATCTGGACTTTCATGGCCCTAGTGACTCGGGTCCTCACCCAGGCATCATTGGGACCTGGATACTCTATTCCACACCTGGGCCTCACTTTGTCCAGGGACCTCTGGTCCCATTCTGGGCCTCAAACTAAACTGGTTACTCTGGTTCCCCCTCGGGGCCTCACGCTTACCTGGTGACTCTGGTCACCCCTTGGGGTTCACTTTCGCCTGGTGAATCTGGATCTTAGCTGGTCCGCACCTGGATCTGGTGACAGGTCACCAGGTGGGCCTCACCTGGACTTGGTGAATCATGTTGCCACCTGCGCCTCACCTGGACCTTGTGACTGTGGTCCCTCCTGGACCTCACCTGGATCTGGTGGCTCTGGTTCCCATATGGGGCTCTCCTGGACCTGGTTCCTGTGGTCTCCATCTGGCCTCACCTGGAACAAAATGACTCTGATCCATATTTGGGCCTCTCCTGGACCTGTTGACTGTGGTCCTTACCTGGAAATCATTGGGAGCTGGATACTCGCTTATATACTTGGGCCTCACCTGGACCTGGTGACTGTGGTCCCACCTGGGCCTCACCTGTTCGAGGTGACTGGTTCCCACAGGGACCTCACCTGGTCCTGGTGACTCAGGTCCTCATATGGGCATCATGGGACCTGGTTTCTCAGTTCCACATCGGGGACTCACCTGGACCTAGTGATTCTCGTCTCCCTTTGGGCCTCACCGTGACGTGGTGACTCTGGTCCTCACCTGGACGTCACCAGAACCGGGTGACTCTGGTCCCCCTCTGGGACTCACCCGGAGCTGGGGACACTGGTCCTCAACTGGGCCTCAACAGGACCTGGTGAATCTACTCCTCACTTAGGCCTCCTGTGGACCTTGTGACTCTTTTCCCACCTGGCATCAATGGGACATGGTTACTCTGTTCCCACCAAGGTCTCAACTGGACATGATAGCTTTTCTGCACACTTTGGCCTCAACTGGTCCTGATGAATCTGGTCCCCCCACCTAGGCCTCAATCTGGACCTGGTGTCTGTGGTCCCCACATGGGTCTCACCTGGACCTGGGGACTCTCGTTCCCACATGAACCACACCTGGACCTGGTGACTGTGGTGTTCCTGTAGACTCACCTTTACTCATTGACTCCGGTCCCCACTAGGGCCTCACCCGGATCTGGTGACTCTGGCCTGCAGGTTGGCCTCACCTGGACCTTGTGAGTGGGGTGGCCACGTGGGCCTCACCCATGCCTGGTGACTCAGGTCCCCACGTGGGCCTATTGGACCTGGTGAATCTGGTCCTTACCTGGTCCTCTCCCAGACCCGGGGACTCTGGTCACCACCTGGGCCTCACCTGGATCTGGTGAATCTGGTCCCCATCTGGGCCTCACCTAGTCATGGTGACTTTGTTCTCCACCTGGATCTGATTGCTGTGGACTCTTTCTTGTCCTCACCTGGAACTGGTGAATCTGATCCTATCTGCGCGTCTCCTAGACCTGGTGACTCTGGTCCTCACCTGGGCATTATTGGTACCTGGTGACTCTGTTCCACACCTTAGTCTCACCTGGACATGACTCTGGAACCTCCCTGGGACTCACCCTGACATGGTGACTCTGGTCCCCATCTGGATGTCGCATAGACCAGGTCAATCTGTTACCCCTCTAGGGCTCAAATATACCTGGTGACACTGGTCCTCAACTGGGTGTCACCGAGACCTAGTGAATATGCTCCCCACCTGCGCCTCAATGGACCTGGTGACTCTGGTTCTACCTGGGCATCATCGGGACATGGTTACTCTGTTCCCCACTGGGACTGACCTGATTCTGGTAACTCTGGTCCTGACTTTGGCCTCTTCTGTACCAGGTGACTCTGCTTCCACCTGGGCCTCACCTGTAACTGGTGACTCTGATCCTAAGCATGGCCTCTCCTGACCTGGTGACTGTGGTTCCCATCGGGAACTCACCTGGACCTCATGTCTCTGGTCCCACCTGGGCCTCACCAGGGCCTGGTGTCTCCGGTACCCACCTGGGTAGCATCAGGATATTGTTACACTGTACACTAACAGTGACCCAGCCGGACCTATTAACTCTGGTCTTCACCTGGGCCACACTTGAACATGGTGACACTTGTTCCCACCTGGGTCTCACCTGGAAATGGTGAGTCAGATACCCACCTGTTCCTAACCTGTAACTGTTGATTCTCGTTCCCACATGGACATCATGTGGACGTGGTGGCTGCGGTGTTTCTAGTTTGTCATGTACCTTGTGACTCTGGTCCCACCAGGGCCTCACTGGGACCTGGTGAGTGTGGTTGCCACCTGCACCTCACCTGGACCTGGTGATTCTGGTCTGCACCTGAGACTACCCTAGATCTGGGACTGTGGTCCCCACCTGGGCTTCACCTGGATTTGGGGACTCTGGTCCCCATCTGGGCCTCACCTGGTCCTGTTGACCATGGTCCTCAACTGGGCAAAATTGGGACGCGGTGACTGTGTTCCACAACTGGACCTCACCTGGACCACGTGACTCTGGTGCCCCTCTGGGTCTCACCGTGCCCTAGTGACTGTGAACAACACTTTGGCCTGACTTGGACCTGCTGACCCAGGTTGACACCTGCGCCTGACCTCGAACTGTTGACTCTGTTTTATTCAAGGGCTTCCCCTGTACCTGGTGATCCTGGTCCCCCCTGGGACTCACCTGGACGTGGTGACACTTGTCACCACCGGGGACTCACCTGGATCTGGTTACTGTGTTCCACACCAGGGCCTCAAGTAGACCTGTTTACCATGGTACCGAAGCCGGCCTCATATGGACCTGTTGCCTCTGATTCCCACCGGGGCATCACGTGTACCTGGTAACACTGGTCCTCACTTGGGCCTCATCTGGACCTAGTGACTCTGGTCCCCACTTTGGCTTCACCTGGATCTGGTGACTCTGGTCCTCAACTGGGCATCACACGGACCTATTGAATATGCTCCATCTGGGCCTCATTTGGACCTGGTGACTCTCTTCCCTACCTGGGCATCATCGGGACATGTTTCCACTGCATGGCCTGCAGGTTGGCCTCAGCTGGACCTTGTAACTCTGGTCCCTACCTGGGCATCACCGGGACACGGTTCCTCTGCATGGCCTCCAGGTTGGCCTCACCTGGCCCTAGTGAGTGGGGTTGCCACCTGGGGCTCACCCATACCTGGTGACACAGGTCCCCACGTGGGCCTCACTTTGACCTGGTGAACCTGGTCCTTTCCTGGTCCTCACCCGGACCTGGTAACCCTGGTCACCACCTGGGAATCACCTGGACCTGGTGAATCTGGTCCCCCTCTGGGCCTCACCCAGTCTTGTTGACTTTCTTCCCCACCTGGACCTGATTGCTGTGGACTCCTCTTGGCCTCAACTGAAACTGGTGACTCTGATCCTAACTGGGCCTCACCCAGATCTGCTGACTCTGGTCCTCACCTGTGGACCCTTATGACCTGGATACTCTGTTCCACACCTGAGCCTCACCTGGACATGATTACTCTGGAACCTCTCTGGTCCTCACCCTGACCTGGTGACTCTGGTCCCCATCCGGATGTCACCTAGACTAGGTGAATCTGGTGTCCCTCTAGGCCTCAACTTGACCTGGTGACTCTGGTCCTGACCTGGGCCTCACGGGGACCTAGTGAACATGCTCACAACCTGCGCCTCATCTGGACCTGGTGACTCTGGTTCTACCTGGGCATCATCGAGACATGGTTACTCTATTCCCCACTGGGACTGACCTGATCCTGGTAACTCTGGTCCTGAATTTGGCCTCTTCTCTACCAGGTGACTCTGGCTCCACCTGGGCCTCACCTGTAACTGGTGACTCTGATCCTATTCATGGCCTCACCTGACCTGGTGTCTGTGGTTTCCATCGGTACCTCACCTGGTCCTCATGTCTCTGGTCCAAATGGGACTCACCAGGACCTTGTATCTGGTACCCACCTGAGTAGCATCAGGATATGGTTACACTGTTCACTAACAGTGACCCGGCCGGACCTATTAACTCTCGTCATCACCTTGTCCACACTTGGACATGGTGACACTAGTTCCCACCAGGGTCTCACCTGGACATGGTGACTCGGATCCCCACCTGGTCCTCACCTGTAACTTGTAATTCTCGTTCCCACATGGACATCATGTGGACCTGGTGGCTGCAGTGTTTCTAGCTTCTCATGTACCTCGTGACTCTGGTCCCCACCAGGGCCTCACCGGGACTTGGTGAGTGTGGTTGCCACCTGCACCTCACCAGGACCTGGTGATTCTGGTCTCCACCTGAGACTACCCTGGATCTGGTGACTCTGGTCCCCACCTGGGCTTCAACTGAATTTGGGGACTCCAGTCCCCATCTGGGCCTCACCTGGCCCTGTTGAACATGGTCCTCAACTGGGCAAATTTGGGACCCAGAGACTGTGTTCCACAACTGGACCTCACCTGGACCAGGTGACTCTGGTCCCCCTCTGGGTCTCAACGTACCCTAGTGACTGTCAACCACACTTTGGCCTGACATGAACCTGCTGACCCCGGTTGCCACCTGCGACTGACCTCGAACAGTTGACTCTGGTTCTTTCAAGGGCCTCCCCTGTACCTGGTGATCATGGTCCCCACTTGGGCCTCACCTGGACGTGGTGAATCTTGTCACCACCGGGGCTCACATGGACCTGGTTACTGTGTTCCACCTGGGCCTAATGTAGACCTGTTGACCATGGTCCGCAAGCCGGCCTCACATGGACCTGTTGCCTCTGATCCCCACCGGGGCCTCACGTGTACCTGGTAACTCTGGCCCTCACCTAGGCTTCATCTGGACCTAGTGACTCTGGTCCCCACCTGGGCTTCACCTGGATCTGGTGACTCTGGTCCCCACCTGGAATTCACCTGGATCTTGTGACTCTGGTCTCCAGCTGGACCTCTCCTGGACCTGGTGACTCTCTTTCCAACATGGAGCTCACCTGGATCTGTTGACTCTGGTCCTCAGTTTGCCGTCACTTGGACCTGGTGTCTCTCGTACCCACTTTGACCTAACTCAGAACTGCTGAATCTTGCCCTACCTAGTCCGCACCCACACCTGGTGAATCTTGTCCCCAGCTATGCCTCAATTCGACCTGATGAATCTGGTTCTGACGTAGGGCTCACATGGACCTGGGACTCAGCTGGATAGAGTGGCTCTGGATCCCACATGGGGCACACCTGATACTGGTGATTGTGGTCTTATTCTATGCCTAGCCAGGACCTAGTGATTCTGTTCCCCATCTGGGCCTGCATGGCCCTAGTGACTCTGGTCCTCACCCAGGCGTCTTTGGGACCTGGATACTCTATTCCACACCTGCGCCTCACTTTGACCAGGGACCTCTGGTCCCATTCTGGGCCTCAAACTAAACTGGTTACTCTGGTTCCCCTTGGGCCTCACCCTTACCTGGTGACTCTGGTCACCCCTTGGGCTTCACTTGACCCTGGTGAATCTGGTCCTTAGCTGGTCCGCATCTGGATCTGGTGACTGTTGGCCACCTGGGCCTCACCTGGACTTGGTGAACCCTGTTGTCACCTGCGCCTCACCTGGACCTCCTGACTGTGGTCCCAACTGGACCTCACCTGGATCTGTTCGCTCTGGTTCCCATATGGGGCTCTCCTGGACCTGGTTCCTGTGGTCTCCATCTAGCCTCACCTGGAACACAATGACTCTAATCCATATATGGTCCTCTCCTGGACCTGTTCACTCTGGTCCTTTCCTGGCCATCATTGGGACCTGGATACTCTCTATATACCTGGGCCTCACCTGGACCTGGTGAGTGTGCTCCCACCTGGGCCTCACCTGGATGAGGTCACTGGTTCCCACAGGGACCTCACCTGGACCTGGTGACTCATGTCCTCATATGGGCATCATGGGACCTGGTTTCTCAGGTCCACATTGGGGCCTCACCTGGACCTAGTGGTTCTCGTCCCCCTCTGGGCCTCACCCTGACGTGCTGACTCTGGTCCCCACCTGGATATCACCAGAACCGGGTGACTATGGTCCCCCTCTGGGACTCACCCAGAGTTGGGGACACTGGTCCTCAAATGGGCCTCAACAGGACCTGGTGAATCTACTCCTCACTTAGGCCTCGTCCGTACCTTGTGACTCTTTTCCCAACTGGCATCAATGGGACATGGTTACACTGTTCCCCACCTAGGTTTCAACTGGACATGATAACTTTGCTCAACACTTTGGCCTCAACTGGTCCTGATGAATCTGGTCCCCCGACCTAGGCCTCAATCTGGAACTGGTGACTGTGGTCCTCATCTGGGTCTCACCTGGACTTGGTGAATCTCGTTCCCACATGAACCACACCTGGACTTGGTGACTGTGGTGTTCTTGTAGACTCACATTTACCTGGTGACTCCGGTCCCCACTAGGGCCTCACCTGGATCTGATGACTCTGGCCTGCAAGTTGGCGTCACCTGGACCTGGTGAGTGGGGTTGCCACCTGGGCCTCACACATATCTGGTGACCCACGTCCCCACGTGGGCCTCTTGGACCTGGTGAATCTTGTCCTTACCTGGTACTCTTCCAGACCCAGGGACTCTGGTCACCACCTTGGCCTCCCTTGGGCCTGGTGAATCTGGTCCCATCTGGGCCTCACCCAGTCCTGGTGACTTTGTTCCCCACTTGGAACTGATTGCTGTGGACTCTTTTTGCCTCACCTGGAACTGGTGACTCTGATCCTATCTGCGCGTCACCCAGATCTGGTGACTCTGGAACTCACCTGGGCATCATTGATACCTGATTACTCTGTTCCACACCTGAGCCTCACCTGGACATGATGACTCTGGAACCTCTCTGGGCCTCACCCTGACCTGGTGACTCTGGTCCCCATCTTGATGTCACCTGGACCAGGTGATTCTGGTACCCCTCTAGGCCTCAACCAGATCTGGTGACTCTGGTCCTCAAATGGGCCTCACTTGGACCTAGTGAATATACACGATCTGGGCCTCATATGGACCTGGTGACTCTGGTCCCTACCTGGGCTTCATCGGGACACGGTTCCTCTGCATGGCCTGCAGGTTGGCCTCACCTGGACGTGGTAACTCTAATCCCTACTTGGGCTTCATCGGGACACGGTTCCTCTGCATGGCCTGCAGGTTGGCCTCACCTGGACCTGGTGATTGGGGTTGCCACCAGGGCCTCACCCATATCTGGTGACACAGGTCCCCCCGTGGGCCTCACTTGGACCTGGTGAATCTGGTCCTTACCTGGTCCTCACCCAGAACTGGTAACTCTGGTCACCACCTGGGAATCACCTGGACCGGGTGAATCTGGTCCCCATCATGGCCTCACCCAGTCCTGGTGACTTTGTTCCCCACCTGGACCTGATTGCTGTGGACTTCTTCTTGGACTCACCTGGACCTGGTGACTCTGATCCTATCTGCGGGTCACCCAGACCTGGTGACTCTGGTCCTCACCTGGGCATCATTGGTACCTGGTGACTCTGTTCCACACCTGAGCCTCACCTGGACATGATGACTCTGGAACCTCTCTGGGCCTCACCCTTCCCTGGTGACTCTGGTCCCCATCTGGATGTCACCTGGACCAGGTGATTCTGGTACCCCTCTAGGCCTCAACAACATCTGGTGACTCAGGTCCTCAACTGGGCCTCACCTGGACCTAGTGAATATGCTCCATCTGGGCCTCATTTGGACCTGGTGACTCTGGTCCCTACCTGGGCATCATAGGGATATGGTTCCACTGCATGGCCTACAGGTTGGCCTCACCTGGACCTGGTAACTCTGGTCCCTACCTGGGCATCATCGGGACATGGTTCCGCTGCATGGCCTGCAGGTTGCCTCACCTGGACCTGGTAACTCTGGTCCCTACCTGGGCATCATCGGGACACGGTTCCTCTCCATCGCCTGCAGGTTGGCCTCACCTGGACCTGGTGAGTGGGGTTGCCAATTGTGCCTCACCCATACATGGTGACACAGGTCCCCACGTGGGCCTCAGTTGGACCTGGTGAATCTGGTCCTTACCTGGTCCTTCCCCGGAACTGGTAACTCTGGTCACCACCTGGGAATCACCTGGGCCTGGTGAATCTGGTCCCCATCTGGGCCTCACCCAGTCCTGGTGACTTTGTTCCCCACATGGACCTGATTCCTGTGGACGCCTTCTTGGACTCACCTGGAACTGGTGACTCTGATCCTATCTGTGCATCACCCAGACCTGGTGAATCTGGTCCTCAACTGGGCATGATTTGTACCTGGTGACTCTTTCCACACTTGAGCCTCACCTGGACATGCTGACTCTGGATCCCCTCTGGGCCTACCCTGACATGGTGACTCTGGTCCCCGTCTGGATGTCACCTAGACCAGGTGAATCTGGAAACCCTCTAGGCCTCAACTTGTCCTGGTGACTCTGGGCCTCAACTGGGCCTCACCGGGACCTAGTGAACATGCTCCCACCTGCGCCTCATCTGGACCTGGTGACTCTGGTTCTACCTGGGCATCACCGGGACATGGTTACTCTATTCCCCACTGGGACAGACCTGATCCTGGTAACTCTGGTCCTGACGTTGGCATCTTCTGTACCAGGTGACTCTGGCTCAAACCTGGGTCTCACCAGTAACTAGTGACTCTGATCCAAAGCATGGCCTCACCTGACCTGGTGACTGTGGTTCTCATCGGACATCACCTGGACCTCAGGTCTCTGGTCCCACCTGGGCCTCACCAGGACCTGGTGTCTCTGGTACCCACCTGGGTAGCATCAGGATATGGTTACACTGTTCACTATCAGTGACCCAGCCGGACCTATTAACTCTGGTCTTCACCTGGGCACAACTGGACATGGTGACACTGGTTCCCACATGGGTCTCACCTGGACATTGTGAGTCGGATCCCCACCTGGTCGTCACTGGTAACTGGTGATTCTCGTTCCCAAATGTACATCATGTGGTCCTGGTGGCTGCAGTGTTTCTAGATTCTCATGTACCTCGTGACTCTGGTCCCCACCAGGGCCTCACCGGGACCTGGTGAGTTTGGTTGCCACCTGCACCTCACCTGCACCTGATGATTCTGGTCTGCACGTGAGACTACCCTGGATATGGTGATGTGGTCCCCACCTCGGCTTCACTGCTTTGGGGACTCAGGTCCCCATCTGGGCCTCACCTGGCCCTGTTGACCATGGTCCTCAACCTGACAAACCTGCGACCCGGTGACTGTGTTCCACAACTGGACCTGAACTGGACCAGGTGACTCTGGTACTACTCAGGGTATCACCGTGCCCTAGTGACTGTGAACCCCACTTTGGCCTGACTTGGACCTGCTGACCCTGGTTACCACCTGCTCCTGACCTCGAAGTGTTGACTCTGGTTCTTTCAATGGCCTCTCGTGTACCTGGTGATCCTGGTCCCCACGTGGGCCTCACCTGGACGTGGTGACTCTTGTCACCCCCGGGGACTTCCTGGACCTGCTTACTGTGTTCCACACCTGGGCCTCAAGTAGACCTGTTGACCATGGTCCCCAAGCCGGCCTCACATGGACCTGTTGCCTCTGATCCCCACCGGGGCTTCACGTATACCTGGCAACTCTGGTCCTCACCTTCGCCTCATCTGGACCTAGTGACTCTGGTCCCCACCTGGGCTTCACCTGGATCTGATGACTCTGGTCCCCACCTGGACTTCACCTGGATCTGGTGACTCTGGTCCCCACCTGGACCTGACCTGCATCTGGTGACTCTCTTTACAACATGGACCTCACCTGGATCTGGTGACTCTGGTCCTTAGTTTGGCCTCACCTGGACCTGGTGTCTCACGTCCCCACTTGAACCTAACTCAGAACTGCTGAATCTTGCCCCAAACTAGGCCGCATCCAGACCTGGTGACTCTTGTCCCCACCTATGCCTCAATTCGACCTGATGAATATGGTCCTCACGTGGGCCTCACATGGACCTGGCACTCAGCTGGACCTGGGACTCAGCTGGATAGACTGGCTCTGGTTCCCAAAAGGGGTCACCTGATACTGGTGACTGTGGTTTTATTCTATGCCTCATTAGGACCTAATGATTCTGTTCCCCATCTGGGCCTGCATGGCCCTAGTGACTCTGGTCCTCACTCAGGCATCATTGGGACCTGGATACTCTATTCCACACTTGGGCCTCACTTTGACCAGGGACCTCTGGTCCCATTCTGGGCCTCAAACTAAACTGGTTACTCTGGTTCCCCCTCTGGGCCTCACCCTTACCTGGTGACTCTGGTCACCCCATGGGCTTCATTTGGGCCTGGTGAATCTGGTCCTTAGGTGGTCCGCACCTGGATCTGATGACTGGTCGCAACCTGGGCCTCTCCTGACTTGGTGAATCCTGTTGCCACCTGGGCCTCACTTGGACCTTGTGACTGTGGTCCCACCTGTACCTCACCTGGATCTGGTGGCTCTGGTTCCCATATGGTGCTCTCCTGGACCTGGTTCCTGTTATCTCCATCTGGCGTCACCTGTAACTCAATGACTCTGATCCATATTTGTGCCTCTCCTGCACCTGTTGACTCTGGTCCTTACCTGGACATCATTGGGACCTGGATACTCTCTTATATACCTGGGCCTCACCTGGACCTGGTGACTGAGGTCCCACCTTGGCCTCACCTGGATGAGGTGACTAATTCCCACAGGGACCTCACCTGGTCCTGGTGACTCTGGTCCTCATATGGGCATCATGGGACCTGGTTTCTCAGTTCCACATAGGGGCCTCACCTGGACCTAGTGATTCTCGTCCCACTCTGGGCCTCACCCTGACGTGGTGAGTCTGGTCCCCACCTGGATATCACCAGAACCGGGTGACTCTGGTCCCCGACTGGGACTCACCCGGAGCTGGGGACACTGGTACTCAACTGGGCCTCAACAAAACCTGGTGAATCTACTCCTCACTCAGGCCTCGTCTGGACCTGTGACTCTTTTCCCACCTGGCATCAATGGGACATGGTTACACTGTTCCCCACCTGGGCCTCACCTGGACATGATAACTTTGCTCCACACTTTGGCCTCAACTGGTACTGATGACTCTGGTCCCCCCACCTAGGCCTCAATCTGGACCTGGTGACTGTGGTCCCCACCTGGGTCTCACCTGGCCCTGGTTACTCTTGTTCCCACATGAACCACACCAGGACCTGGTGACTGTGGTGTTCTTGTAGACTCACATTTACCTGGTGATTCTGGTCCCCACTAGGGCCTCACCTGGATCTGGAGACTCTGGCATGCAGGTTGGCCTCACCTGGAACTGGTGAGTGGGGTGACCACCTGGGCCTCACCCATACATGGTGACTCAGTTCCCCACGTGGGCCTCTTGGACCTGGTGAATCTTGTTCTTACCTGGTCCTGTCCCGGAGATGGGGACTCTGGTCACCACCTGGGACTCACTTGGACCTGGGGAATCTGGTCCCCATCTGGGTCTCACGCAGTCCTGGTCATTTATTCCCCACCTGGACCTGATTGCTGTGGACTCTTTCTTGGCCTCACCTGGAACTGGTGACTCTGATTCTATCTGCACATCACCCAGACCTGGTGACTCTGGTCCTCACCTGGGCATCGTTGTTAGCTGGTGACTCTGTTCCACACTTGAGCCTCACCTGGACATGATGACTCTGGAAAATCTCTGGGCCTCACTCTGACCTGGTGACTCTGATCCCCATCTGGATGTCACCTGGACCAGGTGATTCTGGTACCCCTCTAGGCCTCAACCAGATCTGGAAACTCTGGTCCTCAACTGGGCCTCACCTGGACCTAGTGAATATGCTCCATCTGGGCCTCATTTGGACCTGCTGACTCTGGTCACTACCTGGGCATCATCGGGACATGTTTCCACTGCATGGCCTGAAGGTTGGCCTCACCTGGATCTGGTAACTCTGGTCCCAACCAGGGCATCATCGTGACATGGTTTCTCTGCAAGGCCTGCAGGTTGGCCTCACCTGGACCTGTTGCCTCTGATCATCACCGGTTCCTCACGTGTACCTGGTAACTCTGGTCCTCACCTGGGCCTCATCTGGACCTAGTGACTCTGGTCCCCACCTGGGCTTCACCTGGATCTGGTGACTCTGGTCCTCACCTGGACTTCACCTGGATCTGGTGACTCTGGTCCCCACCTGTTCCTCTCCCCGACCTGGTGACTCTCTTTCCAACATGGACCTCACCTGGATCTGGTAACTCTGGTCCTCAGTTTGGCCTCAACGGGACCTGGTGTCTCTGGTCCCCACTTTGACCTAACTCAGAACTGCTGAATCATGCCCTATCTAGACCGCACCCAGACCTGGAGACTCTTGTCCCCAGCTATGCCTCCATTCGACCTGATGAATCTGGTCCTCACGTGGGCCTCACATGGTCCTGGGACTCAGCTGCATAGAGTGGCTCTGGTTCCCCAAGGGGCTCACCTGATACTGCTGACTGTGGTCTTATTCTATGCCTCACCAGGACCTAGTGATTCTGTTCCCAATCTGGGCCTCCATGGCCCTAGTGACTCTGGTCCTCACCCAGGCATCATTGGGACCTGGATACTCTATTCCACATCTGGGCCTCACTCTGACCAGGGACCTCTGGTCCCATTCTGGGCCTCAAACTAAACTGGTTTCTCTGGTCCCCCTCTGGACCTCACCCTTACCTGGTGACACTGGTCACCCCTTGGGCTTCATTGGGCTTGGTGAATCTGGTCCTTAGATTGTCCTCACTTGGATCTGGTGACTGGTCGCCACCTATGCCTCACCTGGACTCGGTGAATCATGTTTCCACCTGCGCTTCAGCTGGACCTTGTGACTGTGGTCCCACCTGGTTCTCACCTGGATCTGGTGGCTCTGGTTCCCATATGGGGCTCTCCTGGACCTGGTTCCTGTGGTCTACATCTGGCCTCACCTGGAACACAATGACTCTGATCCATATTTGTGCCTCTCCTGCACCTGTTGACTCTGGTCCTTACCTGGGAATCATTGGGACCTGGATATACCTGGGCCTCACCTGGAACTGGTGACTGTGGTCCCACCTGGGCCTCACCTGGACGAGGTGACTGGTTCCCACAGGGACCTCACCTGGACCTGGTGACTCAGGTCCTCATATGGCCATCATGGAACCTGGTTTCTCAGTTCCACATCGGGGCCTCACCTGAACCTAGTGATTCTCGTCCCCCTCTGGGCCTCACCCTGACGTGCTGACTCTGGTCCCCACCTAGATATCACCAGAACCGGGTGACTCTGGTCCCCCTCTGGGACTCACCCGGAGCTTGAGACACTGGTCCTCTGCTGAGCCTCCACAGGACCTGGTGATTCTACTCCTCACTTAGGCCTCGTCTGCACCTTGTGAGTCTTTTCCCACCTGGCACCAATGGGACATGGTAACTCTGTTCCCCACCTGGGCCTCACCTGGACATGAGAACTTTGCTCCACACTTTGGCCTCAACTGGTCCTGATGACCCTTTCCCCCCCACCTAGGCCTCAATCTGGACCTGGTGACTGTGGTCCCCAGCTGGGTCTCACCTGGACCTGGTGACTCTCGTTCCCACATGAACCACAACTGGATCTGGTGACTGTGGTGTTCCTGTAGACTCACATTTACCTGGTGACTCCGGTCCCCACTAGGGCCTCACTTGGATCCGGTAAATCTGGCCGGCAGGCTTGCCTCACCTGGACCTGGTGAGTGGGGTTGCCACCTGGTCCTCACCTATACCTGGTGACTCAGGTCCCTACGTGGGCCTCTTGGACCTGGTGAATCTGGTCCTTACCTGGTCCTCTCCCAGAACCGGGGATCTGGTCACCACCTTGGCTTCACCTGGACCGGGTTAATCTGGGCCTCACCCAGTTCTGGTGACTTTGTTCTCCACCTGGACCTGATTGCTGTGGACTCTTTCTTGGCCTCACCTGGAACTGGTGACTCTGATCCTATCTGCGCGTCACCCAGATCTGGTGACTCTGGTCCTCACCTGGGCATCATTGGTACCTGGTGAGTCTGACCCACACCTGAATCTCACCTGGACATGGTGACTCTTGAACCTCTCTGTGCCTCACCTTGACCTGGTGACTCTGGTCCCCGTCGAGATGTCACCTGGTCCAGGGGATTCTGGTACCCCTCTAGGTCTCAACCATTTCTGGTGACTCTGGTCCTCAACTGGGCCTCACCTGGACCTAGTGAATCTGATTTATCTGGGCCTCATTTGGACCTGATGACTCCGGTCCCTACCTGGGCATCATCGGGACATGGTTCCACTGCATGGCCTGCAGGTTGGCATCACCTGGACCTGGTGAGTGGGTTTGCCACCTGGCCCTCACCCATACCTGGTGACACAGGTCCCACTTGGGCTTCACTTGGACCTGGTGAATCCGGTCCTTATCTGTTCCTCACCCGGAACTGGTAACTCTGGTCATCACCTGGGAATCACCTGGACCTGGTGAATCTGGTCCCCATCTGGGCCTCACCCAGTCCTGGTGACTTTGTTCCCCACCTGGACCTGATTGCTGTGGACTCCTTTTTGGCCTCACCTGGAACTGGTGACTCTGATCCTAACTGGACCTCACCCAGATCTGGTGACTCTGGTCCTCACCTGTGGACCATTATGACCTGGATACTCTGTTCCACACCTGAGCCTCAACTGGACATGATAACTTTGTTCCACAGTTGGGCCTCAACTGGTCCTGATGACACTGTTACCCTCTTAGGCCTAAATCCGGACCTGGTGACTGTCGTCCCAACCTGGGTCTCACCTTGAACTGGTGACTCTCGTTCCCACATGAACCACACATGGAGCTGGTGACTGTAGTGTTCTTGTAGACTCACTTTTACCTGCTGTCTCCAGTGCCGACTAGGGCCTCACGTGGATCTGGTGACTTTGGAATGCAGGTTGGCCTCACCTGGACCTTGTGAGTGGGGTTGCCCCTGGGCCTCACCCATACCTGGTGAGTCAGGTCCCCGCGTGGGCCTCTTAGACCTGGTAAATCTGGTCCTTACCTGTTCGTCTCCCAGCCCCGGGGTCTCTGGTCACCACCTGGGCCTACCTGGACCTGGTGAATCTGATCACCATCTGGGCCTCACCCAGGCCTGTTGACTTTGTTCCACTCCTGTATCTGATTGCTGTGGACTCTTTCTTGGCCTCACCTGGAACAGGTGACTCTGATCCTATCTGCCCGTCACCCAGACCTGGTGACTCTGGTCTTCACCTGGGCATCTATGGTTCCTGGTGACTCTGTTCCACACCTGAGCCTCACCTGGACATGATGACTCTGGAACCTCTCTGGGCCTCATCCTGACCTGGTTACTCTGGTCCCCATTGGATGTCACCTGGATCAGGTGATTCTGGTACCCCTCTAGGCCTCAACGAGTTCTGGTGACTCTGGTCCTCCACTAGACCACACCTGGACCTAGTGAATATGCTCCATCTGGGCCTCATTGGACCTGGTGATGCTGGTCCCTACCTGGGCATCATCGGGACATGGTTCCACTGCATCGCCTGCAGGTTGGCCTCACCTGGACCTGGTAACCCTGGTCCCTACCTGGAGATCATCAGGGCATGGTTCCACTGCATGGCCTGCAGATTGGCCTCACGGGGACCTGGTGCGTGGGGTTGTCACCTGGGTCTCACACATGCCTGATGACACAGGTCCCCACGTGGGCCTCACTTGGACTTGGTGAATCTGGTCCTTACCTGGTCTTCACCCGGAACTCGTAACTCTGGTCACCACCGGGGACTCACCTGCACCTGCTCACTGTGTTCCACACCTGGGCCTCAAGTAGACCTGTTGACCATGGTCCCCAAGCTGGCCTCACATGAACCTGTTGTCTCTGATCCCCACCTGGGCCTCACGTGTACCTGGTAACTCAGGTCCTCACCTGGGCCTCATCTTCACCTAGTGACTCTGGTCCCCACCTCTGCTTCACCTGGATCTGGTGACTCTGGTCCCCTCCGGGACTTCACCTGGATCTGGTGACTCTGGTCCCCACCTGGACCTCTCCTGGACCTGGTGACTTTGTTTCCAACATGGACCTCAGCTGGATCTGGTGACTCTGGTCCTCAGTTTGGCCTCACATGGACCTGGTGTCTCTCGTCCCCACTTTGACCTAACTCAGAACTGCTGAATCTTGCCCCACCTAGGCCGCACAAAGACCTGGTGACTCTTGTCCCCAGCTATGCCTCAATTCGACCTGATGAATGTGGCCCTCACGTGGGCCTCACATGGACCTGGGACTCAGCTGGATAGAGTGGCTCTGGTTCCCACAAGGGGTTCACCTGATACTGGTGACTGTGGTCTTATCCTATGCCTCACCAGGACCTAGTGATCTGTTCGCCATCTGGGCCTGCATGGCCCTAGTGACTCTGGGCCTCACCCAGGCATCATTGGGACCTGGATACTCTATTTCACACCTCGGCCTCATTTTGACGAGGGACCTCTGGTCCCATTCTGGGCCTCAATCTAAACTCGTTACTCTGATTCCCCCTCTGTGCCTCACCCTTACGTGGTGACTCTGGTCACCCATTGGTCTTCACATGGACCTGGTGAATCTAGTCCTTCGCTGGTCCGCACCTGGATGTGGTGACTGGTCGCCACATGGGTCTCACCTGGACTTGGTGAATCCTGTTGCCACCTGTGCCTCACCTGGACCTTGTGACTGTGGTCCCACCTGGACCTCACCTGGATCTGGTGGCTCTGGTTCCCATATGGTGCTCTCCTGGACCTGGTTCCTGTGGTCTCCATCTGGCCTCACCTGGAACACAATGACTCTGATCCATATTTGGGCCTCTCCTGCACCCGTTGACTATGGTCCTTACATGGGCATCATTGGGACCTGGATACTCTCTTATATACCTGGGACTTACCTGGCCCTGGTGACTGTGGTCCCACCTGGGCCTCACCAGGACGAGGTGACTGGTTCCCACAGGGACCTCACCTGGACCTGGTGACTCAGGTCCTCATTTGGGCATTATGGGACCTTTTTTCTCAGTTCCAGAATGGGGCCTCACCTGAAACTAGTGATTCTCGTCCCCCTCTGGGCCTCACCCTGACGTGCTGACTCTGGTCCCCACCTGGATATCACCAGAACCGGGTGACTCTGGTCCCCCTCTGGGACTCACTCAGAGCTGGGGACACTGGTGCTCAACTGGACGTCAACAGTACTTGTTGAATGTACTCCTCACTTAGGCCTCGTCTGCACCTTGTGACTCTTTTCCCACCTGGCATCAATGGGACATGGTTACTCTGTTCCCCACCTGGGCCTCACCTGGACATGATACCTTGGCTCCACACTTTGGCCTCAACTGGTCCTGATGACACTGTTCCCCCCACCTAGGCCTCAATCTGGACATGGTGACTGTCGCCACCTGGGTCTCACCTGGACCTAGTGACTCTCGTTCCCTCATGACCCACACCTGGACCTGGTGACTGTGGTGTTCTTGTAGACTCACATTTACCTGGTGACTCCGGTCCCCACTAGGGCCTCAACTGGATCTGGTGACTCTGGCCTGCAGGATGGCCCCACCTGGACATGGTGAGTGGGCTGCCACTCCATACCTGGTGACTCAGGTCCCCAGGTGGGCCTCTTGGACCTGGTGAATCTGGTCCTTACCTGGTCCTTCCCGGAACTGGTAACTCTGGTCACCACTTGGGCCTCACCTGGACCTGGTGAATCTGGTACCCATCTAGTCCTCACCCAGTCCTGGTGACTTTGTTCCCCACCTGGACATGATTGCTGTGGACTCTTTCTTGGCCTCACCTGGAACTGGTGACTCTGATCCTATCTGCGCGTCACCCAGTTCTGGTCACTCTGGTCCTCACCTGTGGACCATTATAACCTGTATACTCTGTTCCACACCTGAGCCTCACCTGGACATGATGACTCTGGATCCGCTCTGGGCCTCAGCCTGACATGGTGACTCTGGTCCCCATCTGGATGTGACCTGGACCAGGTGATTCTGGTACCCCTCTAGGCCTCAACTTGACCTGGTGATCCTGGTTCCCACCTGCGCCTCACCTGGACCTGGTGACTCTTTTCACCACCGGGGACTCACTTGGACCTGGTTACAGTGTTCCACACTGGGCCTCAAGTAGAACTCTTGACCATGGTCCCCAAGCCTGCCTCACATGGACCTGTTGCCTCTGATACCTACCAGCGCCTCACGTGTACCTGGTAACTCTGGTCCTCACCTGGGCCTCATCTGCACCTAGTGACTCTGGTCCCCACCTGGGCTTCAACTCGATCTGGTGACTCTGGTCCCCACCTGGAATTCACCTGGATCTGGTGACTCTGGTCCCCACCTGGACCTCTCCTGGACCTGGTGACTCTCTTTCCAACATGGACCTCACCTAGATCTGGTGACTCTGGTCCTCAGTTTGGCCTCACCTGGAACTGGTGTCTGTCGTCCCCACTTTGACCTAACTCAGAACTGCTGAATCTTGCCCCACCTAGGCCGCACCCAGACATGGTGAATCTTGTCCCCAGCTATGCCTCATCGACCTGATGAATCTGGTCCTCACTTGGGCCTTACATGGACCTGGGACTCAGCTGGATAGAATGGCTCTGGTTCCCACAAAGGGCTCACCTGATACTGGTGACTGGGGTCTTTTTCTATGCCTCAGCAGGACCTAGTGATTCTGTTCCCCATCTGGGCCTGCATGGCCCCAGTGACTCTGGTCCTCACCTAGGCATCATTGGGACCTGGATACTCTATTCCGCACCTGGTCCTCACTTTGACCAGGGACCTCTGGTCGCATTCTGGGCCTCAAACTAAACTGTTTACTCTGGTTCCCCCTCTGGGACTCACCCTTACCTGGTGACTCTGGTCACCCCTTGGGCTTCACTTGGGCCTGGTGAATCTAGTCCTTAGCTGGTCCTCACCTAGTTCTGGTGTCTGGTTGCCACCTGGGCCTCACCTGGACTTGGTGAATCCTGTTGCCACCTGCGCCTCACCTGGACCTTGTGACTGTGGTCCCACCTGGACCTCACCTGGATATGGCGGCTATGGGTCCCATAAGGGGCACTCCTGGACCTGGTTCCTGTGGTCTACATCTGGCCTAACTTGGAACACAATGACTCTGATCCATATTTGGGCCTCTTCTGGACCTGTTGACTCTGGTCCTTACCTGGGCATCATTGGGACCTGGATACTCTCTTATATAACTTGGCCTCACCTGGACCTGGTGAGTGTGGTCCCACCTGGGCCTCACCTTGACGAGGTGACTGGTTCCCACAGGGACCTCACCTGGACCTGGTGACTCAGGTCCTCATATGGGCATCTATCGACCTGGTTTCTCAGTTCCACATCGGGGCCTCACCTGGACATAGTGATTCTCGTCCGACTCTGGGTGTCACTCTGACGTGCTGACTCTGATCCCCACCTGGATATCAATAGAAGCGGGTGACGCTGGTCCCCCTCTGGGACTCACGCGGAGCTGGGGACCCTGGTCCTCAACAGGGCGTAAACAGGACCTGGTGAATCTACTCACTAAGGCCTCGTCTGGACCTTGTGACTCTTTTCCCACCTGACATCAATGGGACATGGTTACTCTGTTCCCCACCTGGCCTCACCTGGACATGATAACTTTGCTCCGCACTTTGGCCTCAACTGGTCCTGATGACTCTGGTCCCCCCACCTAGGCCTCAATCTGGACCTGGTGACTGTGGTCCCCACCTGGGTCTCACCTGGACCTGGTGACTCTCGTTCCCACATGAACCACACCTGGACCTGGTGACTGTGGTGTTTTTGTAGACTAATATTTACCTGGTGACTCCGGTCCCCACTAGGGCCTCACGTGGATCTGGTGACTTTGGCCTGCGGGCTGGCCTCACCTGGACCTGGTGAGTGGGGTTGCCACCAGGACCTCACCCATACCTGGTGACTCTGTCCCCACAAGGGCCTCTTGGATCTGGTGAATCTGGTCCTTACCTGGTCCTCTCCCAGACCTGGGGACTCTGGTCACCACCTGGGCCTCACCTGGGCCTGGTAAATCTGGTCCCCATCTGGGCCTCACACAGTCCTGGTGGCTTTGTTCCCCACCGGGACCTAATTGCTGTGGACTCTTTCTTGGCCTCACCTGGAACTGGGGACTCTGATCCTATCTGCTCGTCACCCAGACCTGGTGACTCTGGTCCTCACCTGGGCATCATTGGTACATGGTGACTCTGTTCCACACCTGAGCCTCACCTGGACATGATGACTCTGGAACCTCTCTGGGCCTCACCCTAACCTGGTGACTCTAGTCCCCATCTGGATGTCACCTTGACCAGGGGATTCTGGTACCCCTCTAGGCCTCAACCAGATATGGTGACTCTAGTCCTCAACTGGGCCTCACCTGGACCTAGTGAATATGATCCATCTTGGCCTCATTTGGACCTGGTGACTCTGGTCCCTCCCTGAGCATCATAGGGATATGGTTCCACTGCATGGCCTGCAGGTTTGCCTCACCTGGATCTTGTAACTCTGGTCCCTACCTGGTCATCATCGGGACATGGTTCCACACATGCCTGCAGGTTGGCCTCACCTGGACCTGGTAACTCTAGTCCCTACCTGGGCATCATCGGGACATGGTTCCTCTGCATGGCCTGCAGGTTGGCATCACATGGACCTGGTGAGTGGGGTTGTCACCTGTGCCTCACTCATGCCTGGTGACACAGGTCCACACGTGGGCCTCTCTTGGACCGAGTGAATCTGGTTCTTACCTTGTTCTCACCCGGAACTCGTAACTCTGGTCACCACCTGGGAATCACCTGGGCCTGGTGTTTCTGGTCCCCATCTGGGCGTCATCCAGTCCTGGTGACATTTTTCCCCACCTGGACCTGATTGCTGTGGACTCTTTCTTGGCCTCACCTGGAACTGGTACTCTGATCCTATCTGCGCGTCACCCAGACGTGGTGACTCTGGTCCTCACCTGGACATGATTGGTTCCTGGTGACTCTGTTCCACACCTGAGCCTCACCTGGACACGATGACTATGGAACCACTCTGGGCCTCACCCTAACCTGCTGACTCTGGTCTCCATCTGGATGCCACTTGGACCAGGTGATTCTGGTACCCCTCTAGTCCTCAACGAGATCTGGTGCCTCTGGTCCTGAACTGGGCCACACCTGGACCTAGTGAATATGCTCTATCTGGGCCTCGCCTGAACCTGGTAAGTCTGGTGCCTACCTGGGCATCATCGGGACATGGTTCCACTGCATGGCCTGCAGGTTGGCCTCACCTGGACCTGGTAAATCTGGTCCCAACCTGGGCATCATCGTGACACCGTTCCTCTGCATGGCCTGCAGGTTGGCCTCACCTGGACCTGGTGAGTGGGGTTGCCACCTGTGCCTCACCCATACCTGGTGACACAGGTCCCCACGTGGGCCTCACTTGGACCTGGTGAATATGGTCCTTACTTGGTCCTCACCCGGAACTGGTAACTCTGGTCATCATCAGGGAATCTCCTGGACCTTGTGAATCTGGTCCCCATCTGGGCCTCACCCAGTCCTGGTGACTTTGTTCCCCACCTGGACCTGATTGCTGTGAAATCCTTATTGACCTCACTTGGAACTGGTGCCTCTGATCCTAACAGGCCTCACTCAGATCTGGTGACTCTGGTCCTCACCTGTGGACCATTATGACCTGGATACTCTGTTCCACACCTGAGCCTCACCTGGTCATGATGACTCTGGATCCCCTCTGGGCCTCAGCCTGACATTGTGACTCTGGTCCCCATCTGGATATCACCAATACCAGGTGAATCTGGTACCCCTCTATGCCTCAACTAGACCTGGTGACTCTGGTCCTCAACTGGGCCTCAACGGGACCTAGTGAACATGCTCCCCACCTGCGCCTCATCTGGACCTGGTGACTCTGGTTCTACCTGGGCATCATCGGGACATGGTTACTTTATTCCCCACTGGGACTGACCTGATCCTGGTAACTCTAGTCCTAACTTTGACCTCTTCTGTACCAGGTGACTCTGGCTCAACCTGGGCCTCACCTGTAACTGGTGACTCTGACCTAAGCATGGCCTCACCTGATCTGGTACTGTGGTTCCCATCGGGACCTCACCTGGACCTCATGTCTCTTGTCCCACCTGGGCTTCACCAGGCCCTCGTGTCTCTGGTCCCCACCTGGGTAGCATCAGGATATGGTTACACTGTTCACTAACAGTGACCCACCCGGACCTATTAACTGTGGTCTTCACCTGGGGAACACCTGGACATGGTGACACTGGTTCCCACCTAGGTCTCACCTGGATATGGTGAGTCTGATCCCCAACTGTGCCTCAATGTAACTGGTGATTCTCGTTCCCACATGGACATCATGTGACCTGGTGGCTGCAGTGTTTCTATCTTCTCATGCACCTCGTGGCTTGGTCCCCACCAGGGCCTCAGCGGGACCTGTTGAGTGTGGTTGCAACCTGCACCTCACCTGGACTTTGCTGATTCTTGTCTGCCCCTGAGACTACCCTGGATGTAGTGACTGTGGTCCCCACCTGGGCTTCACCTGGATTTGGGGACTCCGGTCCCCATCTGGGCCTCACCTGGCCCTGATGACCATGGTCCTCAACTGGGCACAATTGGGACCCGGTGACTGTGTTCCACAACTGGACCTCACCTGCACCATGAGACTCTGGTCCCCCTC